>NW_027501171.1:0-75641 GCF_021521415.1 Bidens hawaiensis | reverse complement strand
TTCAACCAGTGCGTTCCAAAGAGTTGACGCTGTTGTAAACTGGTTAAACTGATGGAAGAGATCGCTTGAAAGTGCTTGTGACAGTAACGAGAAGGCTTTCTTCTCAGCATCAAAGGCTATCCTTTGATCTTCAGACAGCCTAAAGTAACTCAAAGTCTCACCATCATCATTTGTCGGATGCACCCAAGTTGTCTGAACAGCTTCCCAAAGTCCAGGATTCACACCTGTTATATGAATTTGAAATCTTGTCTTCCAGGTTGTAAAATCGTTTAAAGTCATTAGCTTTGGTGGCTTGTTATAGCTTCCCGATTCAGAATCACTTTCGAGAATCGATTGAATCCTCTTGTTGGTACTCGAACTTGCAGCCATCTTTGTTTCTTTGCTTTAACGTTGAACTGTTGATCGAATGGGTTTGATTCGATCGGATGAGTGACCTATTCGATCGAATGTGTTCTGGTTCGAGCGAATGTCTCTCTGAAATACAGATCTGATCTTCTGAAAGTTATTCGATCGAATGTGAATCTGGTTCGATCGAATGGGTTGAGAGGTTCGATCGAAAGAGTTTCTGGTTCAATCGAACGGGTTCTGACAGTCGAATAAGACAAAGATCGAATCGGCGGATCGAATAAAAGACTTATTCGATCGAATGGTGACTAATTCGATCGAATGAACAAATCTGGTTCGATCGAATGAACTAGGCGTAATTCTCGGCGGGAAAAAACTGATTCGGTCAAAGTTTAAACTTGTTCGATCGAATAGGAAGGCTATTCGATCGAATGAGTTCCAAAAATAGACTGGTTCGATCGAAAATTCTGGAAATTCTAAAATTAGAAGATTTTGACGGATTTTCGAATTTTGAATCAAAAACACGAATTTTGAAAGATCAAGAGGCAAATTAAGATCGAAATATGACTTTTAACACAAAAACAACTTAAGACCAACCAAAAAACGGATCAAAACCACCAAAAATACGAAGAACACGAAGAACGCGAAGAACGTTCTTGACGAAACTCGAACTTTTAACACACAATTCTAAGATCAAAACACCAAAATATGACAATTTTAACAGTTTTTGACAAGAACACGACGAACACCAAGATCAAAAACACCAAAAATTCGAAATTTTCCGGCAAAAACTACGATTTTCGCAAGAAAAACACGAATTTCACCACGAATCTAACGTGAATCAAGAACCAAAGGCTCTGATACCACTTTGTCGGACCAAAGGTTCCAGACCGATTGTTAACTCTAGAATGTTTCAATCACTCATAAGGTAAAGAATTTTTTTTTTTTTTTTTTTTTTTTTTTTTTTTTTTTTTTGGTCTGGAACATGTTCGATCGAATGAAGCACAGATTCGATCGGATGAAGAACAGATTCGATCGGATGAAGAACTGGTTCGATCAGCTATTTGAATTTGACACTTTGAGCGGGAAAACCAGTTCGATCGAATACAATCTGATTCGATCGAATGAAGAACTGGTTCGATCAGCTATTTGAATTTGACACTTTGAGCGGGGAAAACCAGTTCGATCGAATACAATCTGATTCGATCGAATGAAGTCAATCGAATGGGCGGGAAAACTGGCGTTTGAATTTGACACTGTTGAGCGGGAAGACTGATTCGATCGAATCAGTCAATCGAATAGGCCTATTCGATCGAATGGGGAACTCGTTCGATCGAATGGCAGATTCGACTCCTTCATCGCCAGCCCAGAAAACGCGAAGAACACGAAGAACACACCAACATTTTAACGTCCAGAACGCATAAAATCAAGAGCTCGGTTTGCTAGAACGGTTGTTAGACCCTTCTAGCGGTAACCGTGGCTCTGATACCAATTGTTGGCTCAGCCCGGGACCGAGACGATCCGAGCGCGTTCGAGACGGAAGGTTTGATGACCAAAGACGGATAGAAACAAACACGAAACAAACGATTTCAATGATAAAAACGAAAGATTACATGCTTGTTAAACACTGAAATCACGATCTATGGCAGGGGGAGGTCGAGCATGGCCTCCCCCCTCATCCGGACAGCACCTGGGCTCCGGGCACGCAAAAACCTTAAACTCTTACCTGTTCACGCCTGAAAGCTGGTATTTATACCCGCTGCCATTCGGTCAGGACTCATTCGATCGAATGAGTCCTATTCGATCGAATGGCAGACTCATTCGATCGAATCAGAAACTCATTCGATCGAATGAGTATCCATTTGAAAATGCTCTTTCAAATGGATCACTTTCAGCGTGAACCACTACCTAGGTGTACAGCATACAACATAAACATTCTAAACTATTCGCCAAGCGACGGCCACAAAACATGCACCAACATGATCCGTAAAAATCAAACACTTTGTACCATAAAGATAATGGCGCCAAATCTTTAGCGCGAAAACAACTGCTCCAAGTTCCAGATCATGCGTTGTATAGTTCTTTTCATTGACCTTGAGTTGACGAGAGGCATACGCTATGACTTTGTTTCTCTGCATAAGGACACATCTGAGTCCTTGATGTGAAGCGTTGCAGTAGACGACGATGTCGTCCGTCCCCTCGGGTAGCGACAAAATTGGCGCACTACATAACTTTTGCTTTAACATTTGAAACGCTGCTTCCTGGTTTTCGCCCCAATCAAACTTCTTATCTTTCTGAGTTAGCGCAGTCAGAGGTAAAGCTATCTTGGAGAAGTTCTCAATGAAACGTCGATAGTAGCCAGCTAGTCGTAGGAATTGCCTCACCTCAGTTGGTGTTTTTGGCGCTTCCCAATTCTCGATGGCTTTGACCTTGGAAGGATCGACGTGTATTCCTTTCTCGTTTACAACGTGACCGAGAAAGTGAACCTCTCTAAGCCAAAACTCACATTTAGAAAACTTTGCATACAACTTTTCTTTCTTCAGCATTTCCAAAATTAATCTCAGATGTTGTTCATGCTCAGCTCTGGTTCGGGAGTAAACCAGAATATCATCTATAAACACAATCACAAACTTATCCAAGTATGGTTTACACACACGGTTCATCAGATCCATGAATACAGCCGGCGCATTAGTTAGCCCGAAAGGCATCACTAAGAACTCGTAATGGCCGTATCTAGTTCGGAAGGCTGTCTTCGGCACGTCTTCCTCATGGACCCTAAGTTGGTGGTAACCTGACCGTAGATCTATCTTCGAGTAATAACTGGATCCCTGCAACTGATCAAATAAGTCGTCAATCCTCGGTAAGGGGTACCGATTCTTGACTGTCAGCTTGTTCAGTTCCCTGTAGTCAATGCACATTCTAAATGAACCATCCTTCTTCTTTACGAAAAGCACTGGAGCTCCCCAGGGTGAAAAGCTTGGGCGTATGAAACCCTTATCCAATAGTTCCTGCAACTGATTGGATAGCTCTTGCATCTCGGATGGAGCTAGTCGATAGGGTGCTCGAGCTACTGGTGCAGCTCCTGGAACCAAGTCGATTCGAAACTCGACTTGTCGCGGTGGCGGTAATCCGGGCAAATCTTCAGGGAAAACTTCCGGGAATTCGCGCACCACTGGTAAGTCTTTAATCTTTCGTTCATCTCCTTTCTTCTCTACTACGTGCGCCAGGAAGGCGTAGCATCCTTTCCTAAGGCACTTGCGCGCCTTTAGACACGAAATGAGTTTTATCGCAACTCCACTTCTTTCCCCTTGAATTACTATGGTTTCTCCGCTCAACAGTGGGATCCGAACCTGCTTCTCATGGCAAATAACTTCCGCGTGGTTCTCGACTAACCAATCCATGCCTACCACAATGTCAAAGCTTCCCAAGTCTATTGGCAATAAGTTAATATTGAATCCGTGACCTCCCATGACCAATACACATTGCTCAGTCCTCTCGTTCGCGCGTATCTGCCTACCATTGGCTAGCTCTATAGTATAAGGCGTGTCTAGCCTACTGGTTGCTAGGCCTAGGGAGTTTTTAAACTCAGTGGATATGAAACTTAGGTCAGCGCCAGTATCAAATAAGACAGATGCAAAATGGTCGTTGAGTAGAAACGTACCGGTTACCACATTCGGTTCTTCTTTTGCTTCGCCCGCGCCGATCACAAAGGCTCTCCCGCGAGCTTGATTTCTCTTTTGCGGGCAATCCCGACCGAAATGTCCTGGCTTCCCGCATGCGTAGCAGTTGTCGTTTGCTCCAGCTTCCTTATGGCAGTTTATCGCCTTATGCCCTGATCTGCTACATTTGGCGCATACGATGCTTGCGCATTCACCCTCGTGGTGATACTTGCATCTGCTGCACCATGGGCGAGGCCCATTGTACCCTTTCCGTGATGGCTCCAGGGCTTGTATCGCGTAAGCCCTTACGCTCTCCTGTTTCTTGAATGGTGGTTGCTTGGAGTCGGACCCTCGGTGGTGAGAGTTCCATTTTCTCTTGGGGTCAGAGGTTCGCTGCTCGTTCCCGCGCGAGGTCAGCATGCCCGCACGGACCGTATCTCTTGTAAGAGTGATGGCCCGCGCCACTGCCTCATCAAAGGTTGGAGGCGCTGCGGCATTGAGCGGAACTCTGATAACATAGGGTAACCCAAAGATATACCTCTCTATCTTTTTCTCCTCCGTGTTCGCCATATCCGGCACCATCTGGCAAAGTTCGTTGAATCGGTTGTTGTAGGCGTCGATATCAGTTCCTATCATGGTGTGGTTCCAAAATTCCTGCTGTAGACTCTGAATTTCGGCGCGAGAGCAGAACTTTTTCATCATCATTTCCTTCAGCTCCTCCCAGGTCTTGTGGAGAGCAACTTCTCGTCCCAATGTTTTCACTTGAAGCTTCCACCAAGACGAGGCCGCTTCTTGAAACATGCAGGTCGCGTAAAGGACCTTTTGATTTTCACTACACCCGCTAATGGAGAGAACTGTCTCCATTTTGTCGATCCAGTTGTAGAGCCCAATGGCCCCTTCGGTGCCCTTGAATGGCCAAGGCTTACAGGCCATAAATGTCTTATAGGAGCATCCTTTGTCCAAAGCTCCTGATTCGGGTTCTGGGGTTTCGGTCTCTTGACGACCCTGACTTGATTCGGCCTTGCTGGCCTCATGCGTTGCGATCGCCTGTGCGATTATTTCTGCGAGTTCCTCGGGTGTCATGGTAATTCCCTTGGCTCTGGTTGGAGGCATTCTCGTTTTTCTTAAAAGAGAACGAAAATATATCAAACTTAGCGCATGTACCCTGAGCACATAATGTTCTTATCCTTAGTGTTCACTAGACATTGTGTGACCCGTGTTCCTAAGTGTGTGTGTGGTTTTTCTTTTGAAAATATTTTCTTTGCAAAATATTTTATGCGATTCCCCTACAGTTATAGTCTAGGTTAAAACTTCTTTCCTAGTTCGCTATAACCAGTGCTCTGATACCAATCTGTCACACCCGGCCCTAAACGGCGGAAACAGCCGGGTGCGCGCGAGTGGGAATTGATAATCAAGCACGGGTCATTGCAAACATTCAAATAAATTTTCCATTGCGCATGAAATGTCTATTACAAAATACATTACATTGTTTAGAATTACATATAAAAACATCCACATATGAAAAAACGTTGAAGATTTCCGCGCCATATCCCCTTACACGGCGGGAACAACCACGCGTGTGGAAGGGATAGAACTAAAATCTTCCAAAAACCATTTTTATAGATGTTCTGCGTGAAGTGCTCTATGTGTGACTCCTTGCGCTACTAATTATCACCTGAAAGACACGTAAAAGCATTTGAATCAGTATAAACTGAGTGAGTTCACAAGTTTTGGTGACTTGATAAATCGTATTGCATCATATCCTTGATAAAACCATATTGAAACATATTTCTGATAACATCATTAAAACATATGCTTGATAAAACCGTCCCGCGGGTTACGCGCGGACATTTCTGAAAACCGTGCTCGTCCATGCAAAGTGGCGCTGCCACTACGAGCTAAAACAATACCGTCCCGCGGGTTACGCGCGGACGTTGTGCTCGGAAAACTAGGCGCTCGTCCGTGCAAAGAGGTGCGACCCCTACGAGCGGGCTTTGCAGCCAGTAGTACTACCCCATGACCATACTAGGCACTCGTCTATGCAAAGAGGTGCGACCCCTACGAGCGGGTTGATCAAACACAGTAGTCCCTACCCTTAGAGTTCCATCGGCGAAGTGATCACTTTCTAAATCTTGCGCACTCACATTGAAAACCAAGATAAACATCATGAACAGATAATCGTTTGCATTGCTTGTAAATATACCATGATAAAACATAATTTAAACACGTGTCCCTCGCCCCGAAAACAGTTTAAAAACAGTGAAAATAGGGGCTGTGAGACTCACCTGTGATTCTTGTTAAGTGATGGTTTAGGGAGAGATTAAACGAGATTCGGGTTTCCTGATGTTAGCCTCGAAATTGGAAGTCTAGAATATGTTTAAATAACAAGAAATATGTGTATCAAGACCAAGTAATCGAAGAATATAAGGGCTGGTCAGAAAAGTAAATCTCAAGACTAAAGTTTCGGCTTACCTAGCGATGGAACTGGAAACGGATGCTTGGGAGATGGTTAGTGCAGAATTACAGGTTTAAGAGAGGAGTTTGAAGTGTGTTTGTGTGATATTTTTATTCAAGAATTGATACTTATTTATAGGCAAATTCAAGGGAACACAATCCCTTGATTTAGGGGATTGAAATCTTATTTATATTGGTGTAATGATGACAAGGTATGGGGTTTATTATTATTTATTTTAGGGATGGGGGTGATGGTCCTAGGGAGTGGTTATAAGGATTCTGATGGATTTGACAGTACATGCAGGACTGTGGTTGGTGAGAGTAGGTGCGGCTGACAGCTGACATTTCGTGTTACAGTATACTTTTCCTGGTACTGTTGTCAGTGTGCAGTCAAAAGGTAAAAATCTCTGAAACACGCAACTGGTTCTTTCTGGGCGGGGGTAATCCCCTTACATCTGAAGAATAGACTAAGTGTTTTGTGCGTGTAGCCTTGCGCGTATAGCCTTCTGCGTGAAGGCCATTTCCTTGAACGTTGTGGGTCCGGCGGCTCCAGTTGGTCTTCGCGCAAGCGTCCTTGTAACGAATCCTGCGCGTATCACTGCGCAGGCGTCCTTATAAGGAATCCTGCGAGTCCATCTGGCTCTGCTGGAACCAGTGTTCTCAGAGTTTATTAACAGGGTGAACTTT
Organism: Bidens hawaiensis; assembly: GCF_021521415.1. NCBI lineage: Eukaryota > Viridiplantae > Streptophyta > Magnoliopsida > Asterales > Asteraceae > Bidens > Bidens hawaiensis. The sequence goes on along the minus strand of NW_027501171.1, from coordinate 68,496 downwards.
TGGATTTAAGCGAAAAGGTGGTTGGTTTCTGTGCAGGCGTTCATGCGTAAAGGGTTTAGTTTTATGATGTCCCGCGAGGGTTCTTCCCGCAGGTGTCGCACATAATTCCTTTTTATTTGATGCGGGTAGGTGCGTAACCTTCTCGTAGTCAGGGACGTTGAGTTTCATTTGTAGATTCTCCATGAGGTCTTGGTATTTCAACATAGTGATCAGTTATGTTGAAGTCAATTCCATCTTGGAGCTTCAAACAAACTAGCTCTCAATGTTCCCTTTTTCCGCGCGCGCATAAATGATTTGGGTCTTAATTAGGAAATTAGGATATTGTTTGAACATAGTTTTACTTATTGATCATTGAAGAGGTATGCACCCGCCTTAGCATCAAGCGAGGCGACTAACCCATTAGACAAACGACATGAAATTAAGTTATGAAAACACGAAACCTGTGCGCGTGGCGCACATAACATATGCCCGCGCTGATCCTAACATGGCGCGCATCGCATCCGCGCTGGCGCATATAACATATGCCCGCGCTGATTCTAACATGGCGCGCATCGCATCCGCGCTGGCGCATATAACATATGCCCGCGCTGATTCTAACATGGCGCGCATCGCATCCGCGCTGGCGCATATAACATATGCCCGCGCTGATTCTAACATGGCGCGCATCACTATTCACAATCACCTAATAATTAGGTTGATTACTTGGTTTATGGGATTGGGAAATTACCGGGTGTCACAGCTTAAGGGAGTATAAATACCCCTTAAACCCTAATCCTTTCCATTTTATCCATTCTCTACACCATAGCCTACACCATCAAAAACACACACAAGACCATCCTTTAACCCGAGCCTAGATTCGAAGTTGAAAACCCGAGATTTTTGGTGCTAGAACGTTGTGATGACCTGAACCTACGTCGTAGACCAGCTCGTGTTCGTAGTTCGACTCGTTTAAGGTATGTTTATATCTAGAACTTGTTCGTTTAGGATCGGTTTCTATCTAGAAATCTTAGATATGTGTTTAAATGGTAAAAACGAGCCTAATACATCAAATATTACTGAAATCCATTAACGTTTGATAGGTTAATTGATAAGCTAAAAGAACCCGTAACCTATATGCCTAAATTGCACCCCTTAAACGCGAATATTTGGACGAACAAAGGGTTAGGGTTTGTAGACGCTGCATAGACGATTCCAATGATACCTAAATCATGATTTTTGGTTAAGAAATGAAGGTTTAATCGCAAATCTAATATAGTTTGACTGTGGGTGTTCTTGACGATTTTGACTTTGACCCTATAAGTCAAAGTCTGGATAAGATTGTGCAATTCGTTAAGATATGGTAGCGAATTGATTATCCCAGTTCGTTATGATCAGATAACGAATTAGTCACCAATTCTCTATGACCAAACAACCAATCAGTTCACCCTTTCATTATGCCTAAATAACGAACCAGACAACGAACCAGATAACGAATCAGGTGATTCGTTACTCCCTAATTCGTTAAGAATAAGGTAACGAATCAGGGCTTGTTCAGATAACGAATTGGAGTGACGAATCAGATGTTGATCAGACGACGAATCAGTTAACGAACTAGAATGAAAAGTAACGAATTAGCTAACGAATTAGGCTTAATTCGTTATGGCGAAGAAGATAGCGAATTAACTAATGACTTAAAATCATATTGAAAAAAATGTGTTAAGACAGTTAATGGAAATAAAATTTTCCAAGTTGACCTGGCAGCTCGACCACAGCCAGGGGCTCTGCCCCTTGGACCCTGCTAGGGGCTGTCGCCCCTAGACCCCGCTGCCAGGGGCGCTGCCCCCGGACCCCCATTCGTTGTGGGTTAAATAAAGATAGAAATATAATACGAGTGGTAATAGTTAATTGATACGTGTAATTGTTATACAGTTAGTCGTGCACAGCTCAAGAAAGGGATTACCATTAACGGTGAACGTAACCGCATTTAGGTGAGTTTCTAGCCCCATCTTCCTTGTTATGTTTTCGGAGCTGTGTGCATACTCGACGTGAATATTAATACACTTACCTTAAATGGTAAGTGTATGTCTTGGTAGTTATGTATGTATGCTTGAAAGTACGTGAACGACCTTCGGGTACTGCATGTATTGTTAAGGCAAGTATAGTGTAGTATGTATGATATGTGTATGTGAATACGGAAGTATGTACGATTATTTTGTGTATGGTATTAAATGTATGGATATGATAATGAAAGGTAAGGTAAGGTTAAAGGGTTGCATACCCTAATAATATATGCGAAGGTTATAGGGCGGAATGCTCTTTAAAATGTAAGGTAAGTATATGAAAGAAATAAAGTGCGAAGGTAAGTAAGTATATTATAAACAAAAGTATGAAAGTACGTAGTTATGAATGTATTGTATGTTATGTGATTAACTAGAACTCACTCAGCGTAGCTGAATTTTAGTATGCACGCAGGTGAGTAGAATGAGGCAGCTCGCTTGAGGGGACACGTGGCATTGAATAAGAGGCTGGCATTGGAAGACTCAAGACGTTTAATTTTAATGTATTGTTTATTTTGAAAGACGAGAGGTTGTTTTAAGACAAGTTATGGTTTGTTATGAAATGTTTTATAAAAGTTTTTATATTCCGCGAATGTTTTTATTAACTCTGATATTTAGAACTATGTTTATGAGTAAATCCAACGTCCAAATGTGAGGCACCGGTGACGGGGCCTTACAAGTTGGTATCAGAGCAAAGTTCGAGAGATTTAAACATCCTACATAGAATGGGATTTAAGTAAGAAAAGAAAGAAGATGCCAGTCCAAGATAGCCATGTGTCATTCAAGCAAGCTCAGTAAAGGTAAAGTGTATGGTTAAATGTGTATGTTAATGTTATCTTAATTGCTAAAGAAAGGATATGTGAATGTTAGGGATAGGATTATATGATTGTTTGATTGATTAACTGTTTAAGATAGAGCCAGCACAAATAGACTCATAAAGGGAAGTGTATAGAACACGGAAAGTAACGTGATCAGCTAATCACAACTGGCCACTGTTATTACCTGTTAGCCTTACTATCCTTGTACTAAATAGTTCCTTGAGTGATGACGTTTGTGTTTTCCTTTCCAGAATACGATGGCTGGATCTAGGGCAGTTGTTGGAGCAGGAGGCCGCACTGGACATCGTGGTAGGCCTCGTTGTGTCCAACGACCTTCGGTAGAAACAACTTCCAACACCGAAGCTGAAGGAAGCGCAGCGGGAAGAAACCCTGAAAACAATGAAGGGGTCCAACTCGATCTCTTAATCCAAGCAGCTATTGTACAAGCTGTAGCCACTGCTGTAAAGAACATGAATCCGGAGAGGTCTGCTGGAGACCGTGAAAGAACTGCTGAAAGGGCGGAAGGAGATGGTAGGAAAGATGATGAAGGAGAAAGGGAGGCCTCGAGCGTGGTGAGGTCTGTGAAGGCTGATGATAGAAATAGGGGCCGAGGTGGGTGCAACTATAAGTCCTTCAAGGGCTGTGACCCGCCGAAACTGACTGGTTTGGGAGACGCAATCGCTACCCTCAATGGATAACCGCCATGTATAAAATTATCTGCATTAGCGAGTGTCGCCCCGATCAAGCTGTCGGTTATGCCACCCAATCGTTTGAAGAAGAGGCGATGTATTGGTGGGAAAGTTTGGAGCAGAGGAAGACTCGGGGCGAGGTTAAGGCCATGAAGTGGGAGGATCTGAAGGAGTTAGTGATGAAGAGGTTATGTGCTGACGCCGAAGTTGAGAGGGCGGAGATGAAGTTTTTGAACTTGAAAGCTGGAACAATGACACATCGTGAGTATACCACCGAGTTTAACCGAATGTCTAGGTTGGTGCCTGACATGGTTAACACGGAGGCTAAACGGATCAAGTCCTATGTGAGGGGATTGCCACAGAGAGTCTGCACGCTAGTCAGGACGAGTAAACCTGCTACCTTTGACTCTGCTGTCGAGCTCGCAGAGATGGTTTATGCAGACCTGGCTGCGGATGATATTGTGGTGGAAGAGGAGAAGAAAGATAAGAAGTGGGTCAATGCCAAACGACCCGGTACTCAGTTGTGGAACTCCAAGGAAAAGAAGCAGAAAGTGTGGGAGAAAAGTGTTGGAATTACGTATGCCCGAGACACATACTTATACTAATGTGGCTAACTGTGTTTGATCCAAGTCGGGTCATACCCAATAACAAGCTAGACGACACCAAATGTATTCTTTTAGTGATTTGATCATTTAAACGAATACCGAACACTACTTGTTTAGAAAATTGGTTTTCTAAACAAACACACTTGAGGATTTAAATAAATTATGTGGATAATTTGTTTATATAAATTAATTATTTAATTGGTTAAATAATTATATAAATGTATGTGCATTTTATGAAATGAGTTTTATAAAATAAATTGGAGATGTTTTAATGGTTAAAACAAAAGCAAAAAAAAAAAAAAATAATAATAATAATAATATCAAAAAAAACGGCCACCCCATGTGGGTGGAAGTTTTTGTCCTTTTATGCCTTGTCTCCATGTGATGGGAACCTTTTACATCCCCAATAAGATTACATGCATTTTGGTGTCTTGTGTGTGTAGATTATTATTCAAAATTTTGAATCAAAAACTCCTCTAACTCTCTCTCAAGTTCACGGCCAAAACCAAGGGTTTTTGGGAGAGCTTGTGAGCTTGTTTAAGTGTTCATAAATCCTAGCAATCAAGTTGGTGTTGTCACAAATAGCTTGGGGTATCACTATCTTGAGGTCTTCTTCTTTGGAGGCTTGCCATTCATCCACCATCATCTTCAATATCTTACTTATTCTTCTAAAGGTAGAAGAAGGTACATTTACATTTTGTGAGCATATTGTTCTTGTAATTTTGATCCTTGTTCATTGGGTTTTGATTATTAACATAATGGTATGTTCATAACTAGATTTAAAATCTAAGCTTCCGTTGCGTTTTTCTAGTTAAATATGGTTAACTTGACTTTGATAAACTTGTATAAAACCCAACAATGGCATCAAGAGCCGGTTACAAGGACTTATGCTTCTTACATGTTCATAGATTTCGGGTTTTTCATGGGTGAAAAAGGGGTCCGAAATTTTGGTGGATTTAACCCCCATGGTTTTGTAAGATCTTGACATGCATGGAAAGATCTTAGGAAACCATTATTAACATTTGCATGTTGAAAATTGTAAAATTTTTGGGGGGGGGGTTTGGGCCGTAGCCTCTTGGGGGGGGGGGGGGCCGATTCCTTTGATGTTTTTGGGCAATGGTTGCTTAGGTTGCATGCTTAGAACATTTGGTATGTTTGGATGTGTCATAACCGAAACCGAGACCTTGGATGTGTTGATTGTTGTTATGTGTATGTTGGTTATATTTATTATTCAATATGGTTGTAATAATTCATATTTTAGGCTTGTGTAATTTATTTATTCATAAGTTGGTATGTAATAAATAGATTAGTTGCATTTTCTTTGTTTTAGAAAAATATGTATTAGGATACATTTTGTAAAAATTGAAGATGCAAGAATTGGTGGATTTGGGCCTTGGACCGAAATTTTGGGCTTGTTGGGCCTCACCGGCCCATCATGGGATTCAAGCCCATTAGGCCCATAAATTTCACTCTTGGGCCCAAGAAGACTTTTGGAAGTTTGGAGCCCATTAACAAGCCCAACAAGAACACAACAACTTGGAAAGGATACTTGAAGCATTTGGATGCAAGGTCAAGTGGGAGTCAACATTCCATCCTTGTGTCATGTTTTGTCCCTTAGGTGTGACTTATGACCTATACTTGTTTCGGCTAACAAGTATGGTCAAACTTAGCGGTTCTCGGTTATGACTATATTTTGCATGTGTTTGCTTGGTTGTTTGTTTTACTTATTGTAATGTGTGGTTGATAGATATTAGGATATCCAAACCGTCACATAGGAACGACAACAAGCATAAAACGGGTTCTAATATATATTTGGTAATATCACGTCAATTAGTTTAATTAAATGGGTTTATTAAAACTAAGCGATTACTCACATATAATAAAATTGGTTTTATTATAACTAGAACCTTGAAAATTGGTTTTCAAAATCGCCATATTTCTAAATGCATGTTAGGATATGGCATAATGTTTTTCAAACTAGAATATTGGAAAACTTAAAAATCCCTTTTTCATAATTACCAAGGAAACAAGTCTAACACCATCCTTTTGTATGACACTTAACGTATTAGGGAACTTTAAATGGGATAAAGGTCACCTAACCATTTTGAGCAAACTAATATACTTAGGGTAATATTAACATATTTGTGGGATAAAGGTCACCTAACCACTTGTATGTTAATCTTACATGTTTATACAAGTAGGACGACTTGAATTGGAAACCATGTGATAAAGGTCACCTAAGCATGGGGATCCAATGGTGTTGATGGGATAAACATGCCAACACGAAATAAGGATTTCGAATGGTCCCATACCTCTAGAAGTTGCAAAGGGTTGCAATTGTCAAGGTTGACTACCTTGTTAAATCAAATAACGGGATAAAGGTCACCTAACCGAAATTTGATTTATCGTTGGATTCTAGAATTTAATTATTATTTTAAAATTTGGAATAAAAGGGTATTAATAATTAAATTGTTCATAATACTAAAATAAAACTTTGTTAAATTTTGTAGATGGCCGCTAACAATGCAAACACCTCTACCCATAACACCCGTAACCTATCCTTAAGAACCATCCTTGAAAAGGATCGTCTAAACCATAATAACTTTATGGATTGGTATCGCAACTTGAGAATAGTTCTCAAGCAAGAAGAGATATCATATGTCTTAGACGATCCCATTCCCGACGAGCCTAACGTGGAAGATGAGGAGGCTTATAACGATTGGGTCAACTACACCAAAGATTCGGTGCAAGCCTCTTGCCTCATGTTAGCGACTATGATTCCCGAAATTCAAAAGGATTTCGAGCATCATGGGGCATACGACATGATAACTCAATTGAAGGAAATGTTCCTTCAACAAGCTAGAGCGGAACGTTTCGAAACGGTTCGAGCGTTTCATGCATGTCGTATGGAGGAAACCCAAAGCGTCTCATCTTATGTCCTAAAGATGAAAAGCTACATCGAAAAGCTTCGTAGGTTGAATTGTCCCGTGTCTAATGAGTTGGCTACGGATTTGATCCTCAACTCATTGACGAAAAGGTTTGAAACCTTTGTCATGAATTATAACATGAATGGATGGGACAAAAGCATTGGTGAGCTTCACGCAATGCTAAGAACGGCCGAAGCGGGAATGGGTAAAAAGGTTTTACCCGTTCTAACAATCGATGAAGGGAAAAGGGGACATAACTCCAAACCCAAAGCAAGTGTTGCTAAGGGCAAGGGCCACGTCCATGGAAAGGGAAAGAGGAAAGCCATCACGCCCTACAAACCGAAGGAAAAGAAGCAAAAGGTTGCGACGCAAGATCCATGCTTTGAGTGTGGAGAGATAGGTCATTGGAAAAGAAATTGTCCGACCTATCTCAAAGCGTTAAAAGATAAGAGGGATGCGGAGCATACCTCAGGTATTATCTTTACTATATATGTTGAACTAAATGTTATTTCTTCAAATACATGGGTACTTGATACCGGATGTGGAACTCACATTTGCAATTTGTTGCAGGGGTTCAAAAGAAGTAAGCAACTCAACAAAGGGGACATTAGTCTCTTTATGGGCAATGGAGCAAGAGTTGAAGTCCAAGCTCAAGGAGACTACATGTTAAAGCTTCCAAGTGGTTTGGAAGTAATTTTGAAAAATGTTTTGTATGCTCCTAAGTTAAGGAGAAACATTATTTCCGTGTCCCTTTTAAAACAATGTGGCTTTGATTTTAAATTTATGGATTATGATATTCATGTTTTGATGAATGGCATATTTTATTTTAAAGCTATACCCATGAATGGTATATATGAAATAGATCAAAGTGGTATGTCACATAGTAGTTCAATATATAATGTCAACACCAAGAAACTCAAGAAGGACTTGGGTGATTCCTATCTTTGGCATTGTCGCCTTGGACATATAAGCAAGAATCGCATGCAAACTCTTCGCAAGAGTGGTATTCTAGAAACAAATGAATATGATTCATTTGATGTATGTGAATCTTGTTTACAAGGCAAAATGACAAAGCAACCCTTTAATAAAACTTTTGAAAGGTCAAAAGAATTATTGGGTATCATACATTCGGATGTATGTGGTCCTTTTAGACCAATGACTAGGAATGGTGAAAGATACTTCATTACCTTTATTGACGATTATAGTCGATATGGTTATGTGTACTTAATGAAACACAAAGATGAAGCTTTTGAAATGTTCAAAGACTTCAAAACTGAAGTAGAAAGACAACTCAAGACCACAATCAAAGTACTTCGTAGTGATAGAGGAGGTGAATACCTAAGTGGTGTTTTTCAAGATCATCTTAAGAGTTGTGGAATTATTTCACAACTTACTCCACCTGGAACACCACAACATAATGGTGTGTCTGAAAGGAGAAATCGTACCCTATTAGATATGGTTCGATCGATGATGGCTAGAAGCACTTTACCTCTATCATTTTGGGGCTATGCTTTACTTTCCGCTGTTCGCATATTGAATATGGCTCCAACCAAGAAAGTGGAGAAGACACCTTTTGAAGTATGGCATGGAAAGGCTCCATCGCTATCATTCTTAAGAGTTTGGGGTTGTGAAGCTTATGTAAAGCAATACACCCCAAACAAATTAGAAGTCCGATCCACTAAGTGTATCTTTATAGGTTATCCTAAAGATGATTTAGGATATTACTTTTACGATCCTAGTGAGCAAAATGTCATTATTGCTCGAAAGGGTAAGTTCTTGGAAACTAAGTTCCTTGAGGAAGGAACTAATAGTAGAACAGTGAAATTTGATGAGGATCAAGAATCACAAGATGATACACAATTGGTTGATACTAGCACTCAACAAGAGGTTGTTGAAAGTGATCAAGTGGTTGATCAAAACACACAAAACGTTCGCAAATCTGGTAGAGTTAGCAATCCACCCGAAAGATATGGATTTTTTGTAGAAGGTTGCTACGTGGTAGATTCGGATGAACCAACCACATACCGTGATGCAATGTCCAAGAATGATTGTGACAAATGGCTTGAAGCCATGAACGTTGAGATGCAATCCATGTATGACAACCAAGTTTGGGAATTGGTTGAACCACCACTTAACACCAAAGCTGTTGGAAGTAAGTGGGTTTTCAAAAGAAAAACTGATATGCATGGAAACTTGGATACTTATAAAGCAAGACTTGTAGCTAAGGGTTTCACTCAAACTCAAGGGGTTGATTATGATGAAACTTTTTCGCCTGTGGCAATGCTTAAGTCTATTAGGATATTATTTGCCATAGCTGCACATTATGATTATGAAATTTGGCAAATGGATGTCAAGACCGCTTTCCTAAATGGATATCTTGAGGAAGATGTCTATATGGTTCAGCCTGAAGGTTTTGTCGATCCAAAACATCCTAATAAAGTATGCAAGTTAAAGAAATCAATCTATGGATTGAAACAAGCATCTAGAACTTGGAATCATCGTTTTGATGAAGAAATCAAAATTTTGGATTCATCAAGAACGCTGATGAGGCTTGTGTGTATAAAAAGGCTAGTGGGAGTATAATTACCTTCTTAGTATTGTATGTCGATGACATTCTACTATTTGGAAATGACATTCCAACCATGGAAAGCGTTAAGGCTTGGCTTGGAAGTAGATTTTCCATCAAGGATCTTGGTGAAGCTGCCTATATTTTGGGAATAAAGATCTATAGGGATAGGTCAAGGCGCTTGATAGGTTTGAACCAAAGTACATACATTGATAAAATCTTGAAAAGGTTCAAGATGGAAAACTCCAAGAAAGGTTTTGTACCTATTCAAAGAGGGACTATATTGAGTTCAGCTCAATGTCCAAACTCAAAGGGTGAGCAAGAGATAATGAAACAAATCCCATATGCTTCTGCTATAGGATCCATCATGTATGCGATGATATGTACTAGACCGGATGTGTCATGCGCTTTGAGCATGACAAGCAGATACCAACAGAATCCAGGAAACAGTCATTGGATGGCTGTTAAGAGCATATTGAAATACCTTAGGAGAACTAAGGATATGTTTCTGATATATGGATCTGGTGAGGAGGAACTCGCTATAAAAGGTTACACGGATGCGAGCTTCCAAACTGATCGAGATGATTCTCGATCACAGTCTGGGTATGTGTTCACTCTTAATGGAGGAGCTGTCTCTTGGAAGAGCTCAAAACAGGAAGTGGTAGCATTGTCCACTACAGAATCAGAATACATCGCCGCTTCATTAGCAGCTCAGGAAGCTGCATGGTTGAAGAAATTCATTACTGATCTAGGGGTGGTCTCTTCCATTCAAGACCCCCTAGAAATCTTTTGTGACAATGAGGGTGCGATTGCACAAATCAAGGAACCTCGTTCACACCAAAAGACAAGGCACATAGAGCGGAGATTCAACTACATAAGGGATGAAGTTGAAAAGGGAAAGATATGTATTCGCAAAGTTGGAACTGATCAAAATCTTGCGGATCCATTCACGAAGCTCCTAGAAAGACCGAAACATGAGCGTCATGCGAGTGGCTTAGGACTTCGATATTCTAGTAATTGGATTTGATCTATTTTGTATTTACGTTTAAAAGACTTTTGTAATTTAACTTTTATATGATTATGGAATCTTGAGTTAAATTCTAATTTTGCATGTTTAATCCATGAATAAGTTATCTTATTCTAAAAGTCCGTAGTCGATCACATTTGTGGGAACAAATATGAAGCAAGACTATTATGAACTAGGATTGGTGGATATTCATAAGGAATGAATATGGAGCATAGGTTTGCTGCCAAGGTTCATAGATATTTGTGGGATACAAATATTGGACTGACCCGCTCTCAATATTACTACATGGAGTCGATTGACTTGATCATTAGTAATTTTGAGTAAAGGAGAATTTCATATTATCCTTAGACCTGAGATGTATACTGGGTCTTGATTTTCACCAAGTATTACACTTTGACTCTCCCCTTCGCTATTCGTAAAAGATGGTACATAAGGATGAGCTCGGGTGGAGTATAAAGTGATAGTGAGAGGCGTATACAGTCAAGAAGGAATTTGTTCCTCTTATGTGTTGAGAGTTTAGATGTCTAAGGCCTGATAAAGTTGAATTGTAAAGAGAATGATCGCCTATGTCTCTTAGATCCAACATGACATCTAGTAACAAAGGGATATAATGATAGATTCACCTAAATCATATCAAGTAAGGGACTTGAAGGGATGATGTTATTGAATGGCACTTCGTCAAACACATTAGGGGTGGTGAACTGTTGTTAGGCGGTATTCACCACTTGCATTAATTTTCTATGTATCTCGTGCAAGTGGGAGATTGTTGGAATTACGTATGCCCGAGACACATACTTATACTAATGTGGCTAACTGTGTTTGATCCAAGTCGGGTCATACCCAATAACAAGCTAGACGACACCAAATGTATTCTTTTAGTGATTTGATCATTTAAACGAATACCGAACACTACTTGTTTAGAAAATTGGTTTTCTAAACAAACACACTTGAGGATTTAAATAAATTATGTGGATAATTTGTTTATATAAATTAATTATTTAATTGGTTAAATAATTATATAAATGTATGTGCATTTTATGAAATGAGTTTTATAAAATAAATTGGAGATGTTTTAATGGTTAAAACAAAAGCAAAAAAAAAAAAATAATAATAATAATAATATCAAAAAAAACGGCCACCCCATGTGGGTGGAAGTTTTTGTCCTTTTATGCCTTGTCTCCATGTGATGGGAACCTTTTACATCCCCAATAAGATTACATGCATTTTGGTGTCTTGTGTGTGTAGATTATTATTCAAAATTTTGAATCAAAAACTCCTCTAACTCTCTCTCAAGTTCACGGCCAAAACCAAGGGTTTTTGGGAGAGCTTGTGAGCTTGTTTAAGTGTTCATAAATCCTAGCAATCAAGTTGGTGTTGTCACAAATAGCTTGGGGTATCACTATCTTGAGGTCTTCTTCTTTGGAGGCTTGCCATTCATCCACCATCATCTTCAATATCTTACTTATTCTTCTAAAGGTAGAAGAAGGTACATTTACATTTTGTGAGCATATTGTTCTTGTAATTTTGATCCTTGTTCATTGGGTTTTGATTATTAACATAATGGTATGTTCATAACTAGATTTAAAATCTAAGCTTCCGTTGCGTTTTTCTAGTTAAATATGGTTAACTTGACTTTGATAAACTTGTATAAAACCCAACAAAAAGATCGTGCAAGACGTGTGGTAAAATGCACGGTGGTGAGTGCAAGTGGGGTAAAGGATCTGATGTGTGTCATAAGTGTGGTAAGACTCATGGAGGAGAGTGCAGGGTAGGGTCGAATGCCTGTTATAAGTGCGGAAAGGTGGGGCACTATGCTCATGAGTGCAGCGAGAACCCGGTGTGTTTCTAGTGTGGTAAGACGGGCCACATGGCCAGAGAGTGTACTGAAGCTGGGGGAAGCGGGAAGAAGGATGCAGAACCATCAAAGCCAAGGACCAGAGCTTACATGTTAACCCAAGAACAAGCCAGGCAGATCCCAGATGTCGTCACAGGTACGTTTCTAGTAAACGGTATTTTCGCTTCAGTATTTGTAACATCCCGAAATTTCAAGATAATATTAATTATATTACTTAATAATAGAGGGAAAGTTTACTCGGGTTATCAGGAAATAAATAAAAGAATAGGAGTTGGTATGGGTCGGGCTAGTGTCGGGTAATGGACGTTGGTTATGGATTTGGATTAATTGAGATGGGTTAAATGAGAATGGGATTTCAGGGATATAAATACCCCCAAAACCCCAAAATATCTTCATTCTATCTTTATCCAAGCACACTCAAAACACACACATTCTAACCGATCAAGATTCGAAGCCGAGACCCGAGATTTTGTTGATAGATCTGAGTTGGTAAGGTAAGAACAAATCCAACAAAGCTAATATTACTGAAAATGGTTAGGATTGGATGGGTTAACCGGACCCGAAACCCAAACTGCCCAAATCGGACCCCTAAAACGTCGATTTTAGGCCGATTTGATGGTTGGGATTTGTAGGCGCCGATCATACGATTCCGTGGGTACCAAAATCGAGTTATTTGGCTAAGAAACGAAGGATTTATGGGCAAACAGATCTGCAGCGCGATAACTTCGCCTGCAAGATTAAGTTCGCCTGATGAACTTCGCCTTCAAGCGTAACTTCGCCTAAGGATAACTTCGCCTACGGCCAAGTTCGCCTAAGGATAACTTCGCCTGAAGCCAAGTTCGCCTAAGGATAACTTCGCCTGAAGCCAAGTTAGCCTAAGGTTTAACTTCGCCTGAAGCCAAGTTCGCCTAAGGTTTAACTTCGCCTGAAGCCAAGTTCGCCTAAGGTTTAACTTCGCCTGAAGCTAAGTTCGCCCGAGGGTTAACTTCGCCTAAAGCCAAGTTTGATTAGAAAATAAATTATAAAGCGATAAGTTAAAGTAAGCTAATACTAGGCCACCAGATTAGATCAGACGAGTATTGATACGTGTAACTTGTACAGTCAGCCGAGCTCAGATAGAGAAGGGATTTACAGCTATCAGAAAAAGAAGCAGAATTCAGGTGAGTTTCTAGCCCCATTTATGTGTTATGTTTTCGGGGCTGTGTGCATACTCAACATGTTTGTTAATACACTTATCCTAAGAGATAAGTGTATGCTTTATGTGGATAATGTGAAATGTATGAATGATTGCTTGATGGTACGTGAACGATCTTCGGATATTGCACGTACTGTCAGGTTGTAACGCTATGTATAAGGTAAGTATGTTATGTATGTTTATGTGTATGAACATGATATAGATAATAGAAGAAAGAAATGATAATGTATGGTTATATGGTTACGAAAAGGGTACCGAGCCCTAATAATACTCGAGGTATGATGTATGGTTGTATGGTAACGAAGAGGGAATCGAACCCTACTAATATTCGAGAACTAGGGAACCGAACCCTACTAATATTCGAGGAAAGAGGGTACCGAGCCCTAATAATACTCGAGGAAAGAGGGTACCGAGCCCTAATAATACTCGAGGAAAGAGGGTACCGAGCCCTAATAATACTCGAGGAAAGAGGGTACCGAGCCCTAATAATACTCGAGGAAAGAGGGTACCGAGCCCTAATAATACTCGAGGTATGATGTATGGTTGTATGGTAACGAAGAGGGAATCGAACCCTACTAATATTCGAGAACTAGGGAACCGAACCCTACTAATATTCGAGGAAAGAGGGTACCGAGCCCTAATAATACTCGAGGAAAAAGGGTACCGAGCCCTAATAATGCTCGAGGAAAGAGGGTACCGAGCCCTAATAATACTCGAGGAAAGAGGGTACCGAGCCCTAATAATACTCGAGGAATGTAGGGCGTAATGCTCTTTATAACATAAGATATGAAAGTAAGTTAATACAAAAGAAAGTAAGAATGTATGAAAGTAAGAAAGTATGGATGTAAGAAAGTATGAAAGTATAAAAGTATGAATGAAAGAATATAATGTTATGTGTCTTCGGATACGTTAAGAAATATATGAGAATAAAATTGTATGTTGCCTGATTAACTAGAACTCACTCAGCGTAGCTGACTTTTAGTATGCACGCAGGTGAGCTGATTATAGAGTTAGCATGAGGATGACACACGGCATGGATTGAACGGCTGACATCTGAAGAAAGAAGTAAAGATGTTTTAAATATAAAGTTTTGTGTCATGGTATCAAAGAAAAGATTTAATGTTTTGTAACAAATGATTGATGTTTTATATTCCGCGAAAAGTTTTAATAAACTCTGATTTGAAGAACTGTGTTTATGAGTAAATCCGAAGACGCTAAAGTAGGGTCACCGGGTTCGGGGCCTTACAAGTTGGTATCAGAGCATAAGTTCGAGAGATTTAAGCATCCTACATGCTTAGACTCGAACAGAGAATGGGATTTAAGTAAGAAAGGAAAGAAGATGCCAGTTCAAGAATGCCATGTATCGCTCAAGCAAGATCAGTAAAGGTAAAGTGCATGATTAAATGATATATGTTAATGAGAAAGAAAAGAAACGTGAACGATAAGGATAGAGGTAATTGATTGTTTGATTTGACTAACTGCTTAAGTAGAACCAGCACAAATAGACTCATAAAGGGAAGCGAATAGGACACGGAAAGCAACGTGATCAGCTAGTCACAGCTGGCCACTGTTATTACCTATTAGCCTTGCTATCCTTGTACTAAATAGTTCCTTGAGTGATGATGTTTGTGTTGTCCCTTTGTGTTTATTAATTATGGTACAAATTGTCTGAATGCATGTTAGTCATGATAAATTGACGTGTGTGATAGAGTGTCGACTTAGGCTTTAGCATTAATATGATATAAGACAAAGCCTCTTAAAGATCGAAACGAGACTTGGTACATCGAGGGCCTCATGGACAAGCTACCTTAAATAGCTAATACACATGACCACCATTCGATGACTGCAAACCCGGAAGTAAGAAGGGTAACACAGAAAACGAAGGCGATTCAATGAAGCGTGTAAATATAAGAAGTTTTTCTTTTATGGGGAATAAGTTAGGTTTCGGGGACGAAACCTCTTTAAGGAGGGAAGACTTGTAACATCCCGAAATTTCAAGATAATATTAATTATATTACTTAATAATAGAGGGAAAGTTTACTCGGGTTATCAGGAAATAAATAAAAGAATAGGAGTTGGTATGGGTCGGGCTAGTGTCGGGTAATGGACGTTGGTTATGGATTTGGATTAATTGAGATGGGTTAAATGAGAATGGGATTTCAGGGATATAAATACCCCCAAAACCCCAAAATATCTTCATTCTATCTTTATCCAAGCACACTCAAAACACACACATTCTAACCGATCAAGATTCGAAGCCGAGACCCGAGATTTTGTTGATAGATCTGAGTTGGTAAGGTAAGAACAAATCCAACAAAGCTAATATTACTGAAAATGGTTAGGATTGGATGGGTTAACCGGACCCGAAACCCAAACTGCCCAAATCGGACCCCTAAAACGTCGATTTTAGGCCGATTTGATGGTTGGGATTTGTAGGCGCCGATCATACGATTCCGTGGGTACCAAAATCGAGTTATTTGGCTAAGAAACGAAGGATTTATGGGCAAACAGATCTGCAGCGCGATAACTTCGCCTGCAAGATTAAGTTCGCCTGATGAACTTCGCCTTCAAGCGTAACTTCGCCTTCAAGCGTAACTTCGCCTAAGGATAACTTCGCCTACGGCCAAGTTCGCCTAAGGATAACTTCGCCTGAAGCCAAGTTCGCCTAAGGATAACTTCGCCTGAAGCCAAGTTCGCCTAAGGTTTAACTTCGCCTGAAGCCAAGTTCGCCTAAGGTTTAACTTCGCCTGAAGCCAAGTTCGCCTAAGGTTTAACTTCGCCTGAAGCCAAGTTCGCCTAAGGTTTAACTTCGCCTGAAGCTAAGTTCGCCCGAGGGTTAACTTCGCCTAAAGCCAAGTTTGATTAGAAAATAAATTATAAAGCGATAAGTTAAAGTAAGCTAATACTAGGCCACCAGATTAGATCAGACGAGTATTGATACGTGTAACTTGTACAGTCAGCCGAGCTCAGATAGAGAAGGGATTTACAGCTATCAGAAAAAGAAGCAGAATTCAAGTGAGTTTCTAGCCCCATTTATGTGTTATGATTTCGGGGCTGTGTGCATACTCAACATGTTTGTTAATACACTTATCCTAAGAGATAAGTGTATGCCTTATGTGGATAATGTGAAATGTATGAATGATTGCTTGATGGTACGTGAACGATCTTCGGATATTGCACGTACTGTCAGGTTGTAACGCTATGTATAAGGTAAGTATGTTATGTATGTTTATGTGTATGAACATGATATAGATAATAGAAGAAAGAAATGATAATGTATGGTTGTATGGTTACGAAAAGGGTACCGAGCCCTAATAATACTCGAGGTATGATGTATGGTTGTATGGTAACGAAGAGGGAATCGAACCCTACTAATATTCGAGAACTAGGGAACCGAACCCTACTAATATTCGAGGAAAGAGGGTACCGAGCCCTAATAATACTCGAGGAAAGAGGGTACCGAGCCCTAATAATACTCGAGGAAAGAGGGTACCAAGCCCTAATAATACTCGAGGAAAGAGGGTACCGAGCCCTAATAATACTCGAGGTATGATGTATGGTTGTATGGTAACGAAGAGGGAATCGAACCCTACTAATATTCGAGAACTAGGGAACCGAACCCTACTAATATTCGAGGAAAGAGGGTACCGAGCCCTAATAATACTCGAGGAAAGAGGGTACCGAGCCCTAATAATACTCGAGGAAAGAGGGTACCGAGCCCTAATAATACTCGAGGAATGTAGGGCGTAATGCTCTTTATAACATAAGATATGAAAGTAAGTTAATACAAAAGAAAGTAAGAAAGTATGAAAGTAAGAAAGTATGGATGTAAGAAAGTATGAAAGTATGAAAGTATAAAAGTATGAATGAAAGAATATAATGTTATGTGTCTTCGGATACGTTAAGAAATATATGAGAATAAAATTGTATGTTGCCTGATTAACTAGAACTCACTCAGCGTAGCTGACTTTTAGTATGCACGCAGGTGAGCTGATTATAGAGTTAGCATGAGGATGACACACGGCATGGATTGAACGGCTGGCATCTGAAGAAAGAAGTAAAGATGTTTTAAATATAAAGTTTTGTGTCATGGTATCAAAGAAAAGATTTAATGTTTTGTAACAAATGATTGATGTTTTATATTCCGCGAAAAGTTTTAATAAACTCTGATTTGAAGAACTGTGTTTATGAGTAAATCCGACGCTAAAGTAGGGTCACCGGGTTCGGGGCCTTACAGTATTGTTTGATTCGGGCGCAAACAAAAGTTTCATAGCCACACCATTTAATAAACTAGCTAAAATGAAATGTTGCCGAGTGTCTGAAACTTTTATAGTAGAAACCGCTAGTGACACTTTACCAGGAGCCCAGCCCGTCGCGAAAGCGCCTTACCGTCTAGCACCATCCAAGATGAAAGAATTAATGTCCCAACTGCAAGAACTCCTCGACAAAGGTTTTATTAGACCAAGTGTTTCCCCGTGGGGCGCACCGGTGTTATTTGTGAAGAAGAAGGATTGAAGCATGAGAATGTGCATAGACTATCGCGAGTTGAATAAGCTTACGGTAAAGAATAGATATCCTTTGCCAAGGATTGATGATCTGTTCAACAAACTGCAAGGTTCAAGTTGGTTCTCACGAATAGACCTTAGATCAGGCTATCATCAATTGAAGGTGAAGGAGGCAGACATCCCTAAGACAGCGTTCCGAACGCGGTATGGGCATTACGAGTTCCTCGTGATGTCATTCGGTCTAACAAATGCTCCTGCAGCATTTATGGACATGATGAATAGGGTGTGTTGGCCAATGTTGGATAAGTCAGTTATTGTCTTCATCGACGATATATTGATTTATTCAAAGAGCGAGTCTGATCATGCTGAGCATCTGAGAGAGGTATTGGAGACTCTGAAGAAAGAGAAGTTGTATGCTAAGTTTTCGAAATGCGCATTCTGGTTGCGAGAAGTGCAATTTCTAGGTCACATAATTAATCCTGAAGGGATTACCGTTGACCTAGCTAAGATTGAAGCGATAACAAATTGGAAGACTCCACAGAATCCAACTGATATACGAAGCTTCCTAGGGTTAGCTGGCTACTATAGGAGATTCATTGAAGGTTTCTCCAAGATAGCTGCACCGTTGACTGGTTTGACCCGAAAGTCGATAGTATTCAGTTGGGGTAAGTTTCAAGAAGAAGCTTTTCAGGAGTTAAAGAAGAGACTCACGCAAGCTCCAATCCTTGCTTTACCGGATGATGACGAGGACTTGGTTGTTTGTACCGATGCTTCGCATCGTGGGTTAGGTTGCGTGTTGATGCAACGAGGAAGGGTGATAGCTTACGCGTCTAGACAATTGAAAGTCCATGAGAGTACTTATCCGACGCATGATTTAGAGCTAGCAGCAGTAGTGCGTGCCTGAAAGATATGGAGGCATTACCTGTATGGTACTAAGTGTACCATTTACACAGATCATAAGAGTTTAAAGTACTTCTTCGAACAGAAAGAGCTGAACATGAGACAGAGGAGGTGGTTGGAACTGATTAAGGATTACGACTGCGACATTAAGTACTATCCTGGTAAAGCTAATGTGGTCGCCGACGCACTAAGTCGTAAGAACGAGGAAGTCATTGCAACAGTGAAGTCATACCAGTTGATTATGAATTCAAGTATGTTTGATGAAATCATCAAAGTACAGTCTGAAGTGTTAGTAGACGAAGGGCTAGTGAAGAAAGAAAGGATTTTTTGTCAGAAAGACGAGTTGAGGGAAAACACTCATGGTGTTAAGACTAGGTTTTACCGTATGTGGATTCCATGCTATGGAGATCTCAGAGGTCGCATCTTAGATGAAGCTCATAAGTCAAGATATTCGATTCATCCAGGAGCTACTAAAATGTACCAAGATTTAAAAAGAGACTACTGGTGGCTGGGAATGAAGAATGATGTAGTAGGTTACGTCAGTAAGTGCTTAACTTGTTTACAAGTCAAAGCAGAGCACCAGAAGCCTTATGGGAAGATGCAACCGCTTGAGATACCTGAATGGAAATGGGAACACATCACTATGGATTTCATAACTAAGCTACCCCGTACAGCTAAGCATCATGATACCATCTGGGTGATTGTGGACCGTTTGACCAAGAGTGCTCACTTTCTGCCCATACGAGAGGCTATCTCGTCAGAAACGTTAGCAAGCTTGTTCATTAAAGAGGTTGTATCTAAACATGGAGCACCGTTATCGATCGTGTCCGATAGAGATACCCGATTTACTTCGAGGTTTTGGAAGAAGTTCCATGAAGCCATGGGAACAAGATTGAACATCAGTACGGCGTATCATCCTCAAACAGATGGACAGTCTGAAAGGACGATCCAAACCCTTGAGGATATGCTACGGGCTTGCGTTCTAGATTTTGGAGGAAGTTGGGATGATCATCTGCATCTAGCAGAGTTCTCCTATAACAACATATACCATTCAAGTATTGGTATGCCACCATTTGAGATGCTCTACGGTAGACGATGTAGAACCCCGGTATGTTGGGGAGAGATTGGTCAGAAGGAGATGGGAAGTTTGGAAGTGGTTCAAGAAACATCTTCAAAGTTCGATCAGATTAAAGCAAGAATGAAAGCTGCTCAAGACCGACAAAAGTCTTATGCTGATAAGAGGCGACGACCGATTGAGTTTAACATTGGTGACAATGTGATGCTTAAGGTCTCGCCTTGGAAAGGAATTATCCATTTTAGAAAGAGGGGGAAGTTGAGTCCGAGGTACATTGGACCGTTTAAGATTATAGATCGGGTTGGCGAAGTGGTTTATAAGCTGGATTTGCCAGAAGAGTTAGAAGGAATTCATCCAACCTTCCATGTTTCTCATCTGAGAAAATGCCTAGCTGATGACACGTCTCACGTGCCATTAATGGACATTGAGGTTGATGAACAGTTGAATTACATCGAGCAACCGATTGAGATAGTTGACCGCAAGGAAAAGAAACTCCGTCACAAGGTTATACCTTTATTGAAAGTGATATGGAAGCATCGCAAGGGTTCAGATGCTACTTGGGAAGCTGAGGATGAGATGCGCAAGTTTTACCAGAATTTGTTTACGTAATAGTTAGGTTTCGGGGACGAAACCTCTTTAAGGAGGGAAGACTTGTAACATCCTACTTTTGGTTATAATAATAAAATAAATTTCGTTTATTTTATATTGTGTCGTTTATCGGTTTAGATAATAAACTGTACACAATTGGGCTTGGACTTTAGAAGATGGAATATACGAGGGAATGGGCCTTAGGTCCATGGGCTTAAGGGAGTATAAATACCCCTTAAACCTTAATCCTTTCCATTTTATCCATTCTCTACACCATAGCCTACACCATCAAAAACACACACAAGACCATCCTTTAAACCGAGCCTAGATCCGAAGTTGAAAACCTGAGATTTTTGGTGCTAGAACATTGTGACGACCCGAACCTACATCATAGACCAGCTCATGTTCGTAGTTCGACTCGTTTAAGGTACGTTTATATCTAGAACTTGTTCGTTTAGGATCGGTTTCTATCTAGAAATCTTAGATCTGTGTTTAAATGATAAAAACGAGCCTAATACATCAAATATTACTGAAATCCATTAACGTTTAATAGGTTAATTGATAAGCTAAAAGAACCCGTAACCTATATGTCTAAATCGCACCCCTTAAACGCGAATATTTGGACGAACAAAGGGTTAGGGTTTGTAGACGCTGCATAGACGATTCCAATGATACCTAAATCATGATTTTTGGTTAAGAAATGAAGGTTTAATCGCAGATCTAATATAGTTTGACTGTGGGTGTTCTTGACGATTTTGACTTTGACCCTATGAGTCAAAGTCTGGATAAGATTGTGCAATTCGTTAAGATATGGTAGCGAATTGATTATCCCAGTTCGTTATGATCAGATAACGAATTAGTTCACCAATTCGGTATGACCAAACAACGAATCAGTTCACCCATTCATTATGCCTAAATAACGAACCAGACAGCGAACCAGATAACGAATCAGGTGATTCGTTACTCCCTAATTCGTTAAGAATAAGGTAACGAATCAGGGCTTGTTCAGATAACGAATTGGAGTGACGAATCAGATGTTGATCAGACGACGAATCAGTTAACGAACTAGAATGAAAAGTAACGAATTAGCTAACGAATTAGGCTTAATTCGTTATGGCGAAGGAGATAGCGAATTAATTAATGACTTAAAATCCTAATGAAAAAAATGTGTTAAGACAGTTAATGGAAATAAAATTTTTCCAATCTGACCTAGCAGCTCGACCACAGCCAGGGGCTCTGCCCCTTGGACCCTGCTAAGGGCTGCCGCCCCCTAGACCACGCTGCCAGGGGCGCTGCCCCCGGACCCCCGTTCGTTGTGGGTTAAATAAAGATAGAAATATGATACGAGTAGTAATAGTTAATTGATACGTGTAATTGTTATACAGTTAGTCGTGCACAGCTCAAGAAAGGGATTACCATTAACAGTGAACGTAACCGCATTCAGGTGAGTTTCTAGCCCCATCTTCCTTGTTATGTTTTCGGGGCTGTGTGCATACTCGACGTGAATGTTAATACACTTACCTTAAATGGTAAGTGTATGTCTTGGTAGTTATGTATGTATGCTTGACAGTACGTGAACGACCTTCGGGTACTGCATGTACTGTTAAGGCAAGTATAGTGTAGTATGTATGATATGTGTATGTGAATACGGAAGTATGTACGATTATGTTGTGTATGGTATTAAATGTATGGATATGATAATGAAAGGTAAGGTAAGGTTAAAGGTTTGCATACCCTAATAATATATGCGAAGGTTAAAGGGTTGCATACCCTATTAATATATGCGAAGGTTAAAGGGTTGCATACCCTAATAATATATGCGAAGGTTATAGGGCGGAATGCTCTTTAAAACGTAAGGTAAGTATATGAAAGAAAGAAAGTGCGAAGGTAAGTAAGTATATTATAAACGAAAGTATGAAAGTACGTAGTTATGAATGTATTGTATGTTATGTTATTAACTAGAACTCACTCAGCGTAGCTGACTTTTAGTATGCACGTAGGTGAGTAGAATGAGGCAGCTCGCTTGAGGGGACACGTGGCATTGAATAAGAGGCTGGCATCGGAAGACTCAAGACGTTTAATTTTAATGTTTTGTTTATTTTGAAAGACGAGAGGTTGTTTTAAGACAAGTTATGGTTTGTTATGAAATGTTTTATGAAAGTTTTTATATTCCACGAATGTTTTTATTAACTCTGATATTTAGAACTATGTTTATGAGTAAATCCAACGTCTAAATGTGAGGCACCAGTGACGGGGCCTTACACGTCGGTTTTATTGAATAGAAAAATTAAACAGGTCAGGTTTTTGAGTCCGAAAATTGACGAATGTTACACCAATTACCCAACCCATATCCTATACCTGCAAACCAAAACCCATATCCGTTTAGTATTCTTGAACCGTAATTATCGCCAAAATTATGGAATTAGATCAATGATACAATTCTTCATACTATAATCGGCCTTGCCGACACTTTTAATTAAGATACAAGATCAATTATAACGCGTATCTACAAAAACCCTATGGTTAGTTAACCAAAAACGAACGGATTTAACGATTTGATGTTCTAGGATTCATGTTATATTCTAGGCTGCATCTGTAATGTTTATATTCTAAGGTTATCGTGTTTGTATTAGGAAACACACCAGCTTAGTTGGCTGGTGCGTGATTGGGTTAAACATTTGAAACGTTGGGGGCGCGGGTTCGATACCCCCCAGCCCACTTTTGTTTCTTTTTTTTATTAATCCATTTAAATCATTATATTTCCTTTTTTTAATCATTTAATTTATATTACAAATATTCATAATTAATTAGTATTTTATCAAAGACCGACATATTAGTTAGTTGTTTTCCGAACCTTGATAGTAACTATATATATATATATAATAAGTATTAATATTTTTAAAAGGTTTTTATATAAATATATATATATATATATATATATTAAAAATTTTAAAAAGGTTTTTAATATAATATATATATATATATATAATATAGATCTATAATATATCAAATTAATTCACGTATTAAAAATATAGTTTAAGTATTTTATAAAGATCATGGTTTATATAAATATTAGCTATCTATTATCTATTATTTACAATTATATATATATATATATATTAATTTGTAAGTTTCCGTTCTCACAAAATCGTACTGTTCATAAGTACAGCGAGTAATTTTTTCACACGTAGCAAAAGGATAAATAAAGATCCATTGGTTTCTCCTCTGTCGCCCAAATCACAACCACCGCTTTCTTGTTTGATTTCCCCATCTCTAAATTCATAAAAACCTTAAAGTGATCCAACAACGCCTCCCTCACCTCCAGTTTCACTTTTCCCGATTCGATTGGGATATTTATTCACGCTAATTCATCATTCTACTAATCGTAAGTTTGATTCAATCTTTCGGTGTATTTTCTCCAATACATAATTATTACGTTTTAATTCAGCTGACGATTGATAAGTGACTGGCTGACTTTGATTCAGTACTCAAATGTCAAAATCATTCATTTATGTTATTTGGATTGGAAAATTAGGGCTTTTTAATTGGGGTAAAGTTCCTTATTCAATTATTTACAATGGTTCATTATATTGAAAAATTTGATTATTTGCTTTAACTACCCAGCAAAAATGATGGTTCAGATCCTGATTAAGAACCACCCCCAATCTAGAAGCTTCATCTTCATTGAGGGCATTTTTAGTGTTATTCTTTTTTTTATCTCCTGCTTTCAAATTCTGATGTCATCTGGCTTCTTGAAATTATGACGGTTTACTTATTTTTCGTGTCATTTTTTGTTCTTATATGCAGGCAGTTGTAACCTTCCTGAGTAATGCATAGGCAAAGTCAGCAGCAACCAACTTCATGTCCTAAAATTGTCAAAGGTGATATTTTTTTTAAAACACACTTTACTAGAAACACAATTTCATTATTTGTTTCTATTTCAACTACTGTATGGTTTATGGATTCACTAAGTTTTCTTTTTTAATTCAATTCTATTCATTTTAGAAAACTTCAGCATTGTGCACAGATATGCTATATTCAAAACTTCGGCGTTAATATTTATAAATTTATGTATATAATTAGCATTGAAAAGTCTGTTCTCGCATTATGTGAACTCTATACCGTCAATTTATGTATATAATTAGCATTGATAATGTGTCGAAGGCTGCAATTGATAATAAACTACTTCTGTCAGAATGTCCTATTACTTTCTTCTTATTAAGGCTATCTCATTATTATTTTAATTGTATACCAGTGTATGAATTAACATGTGTTTGTAGTTCTTACTTCCATAATTCAATTATTGGCTTTGCCTCTTAAGGTGTTTGATGTATTGTCACAGAGAATGTGTTCTTTTTATGTGTCATGTGTGGTTTAGTGATTTTCATTGACAATTACAAAAAATGGGTTACTATGTCAAACATAATATGAATACTTTATACCATTCTAATCATGTCCATTTAATCTGGGGTTCTAATGTTATTTTGACAATAATATGATTATTTCAGTGGAAAATGAGGGGAATAATTGTTAATTAAATGCGAAGATATGGGGAGTGGTTATACTTATGCAGGAGACATGTTGATTGCAGGGCATGAATCAAATAAACTGTAGTGAACCAAAATAGCTGGAGTGATGATCATTTTACAGTCGCAAAAAGGTAATAAACACTATTCGCATACGACTGATCATTAAATATTAAAATGCATGTACCCACGTTTAGAGTTGATTTTGATAAAACGTTTATCATGTTATTTGAATAATTATAGCTATGGTATTCAATGGGTAAGTTAAAAGCCGAACGGGCCTCATGACGAATAGCTAAGAAAAAGGGGTTGAAATTGACCACAATATGCCCAGGCCTTATAACAGAGCTGAAATGTCTTTTGATTAATATAGCCCTTTTTTTTCCTTCTTGATGTTGTGGGATATGCATGCAGTCCATTTTTATTGTAACTAATTATGTATTCTTTTTTTTTTGCTTTGGAGTTAAATCTTGAGCTCTACTTGCAACACTTCATATAAAGGTAATTAATTAATCCATCAGGTTTAGTTTTTTTTTCCTTTTGCGTGTTACTAGCATATATAAAAGATAGTTGAGGATATATGTGCAAATATTATTGTATTCAGTTATCTACTCCTTTTCATTAGTCATATACGTTTACACTCTTTGTAGCAAACTATACATAAACTAATAAGTAATAACTATACTTTCCAACAGGTTTGGAAGTTGACACCAAGAACAAATGGATGTAACCAAATGTGGTAAAAATTAAAAGAACCCATGAAATAGGTTGTTTTGGCACAAATATGGGGCCTATTAGGACAACTAGACAAATATATTATCCAAACTACACAGTTTAAGATAAAAGGTGGCTCTCTCTTTTGTAATTATGGTATGCTTTACCTAGAAAATTTACTTACCTGTAGTTATGATACCCTATTTTGCAACTAAGTTGTAACTAACAAAAATCAACTGTTCTTTTGTAATTATAGTATTGTTTTCGACCAACACTCATACATGCGTTAACTAGGTTTGATCCGCCGCAACGCGCGAGAGTCACCAGCTAGTACTTATTTAAAAGATATCTTTATTAATAAAAAGAATATATATAAATATTAAATGCATTTTTTAGTTTAAAGTAAGTTATTTAAAACAAATCTCTTTATATAATATATTCAAAATTGTATAAATATTTATTTAAGTATTTTATTTATAGTTATAATTTTTCATAATTAAATATACTATTTATTAAATTAATAATTAATCTATGTAATATTTAATTTTCGCAAGACCACCCGATTATCAAATCTCGAACGTCTATCTATTTTTATATTCATTGTTGATATTATAGTTATTTATTCCGCAGTTATTGTAATTATGATTTCTTGTCGGTTTTTCCCGAAAAGCTTGATCTACCTATTTTCTTAACGAATCACTATCTTTTGCTTAATTGCTAAGGTGAGTAATCACTCTCTTTTTTACTTATTTTAAATCCTTTTGGGGACATATGCGTATTTACAGTATTTATCTATTATCTAGTATACAAAACCGCAACTGTTTAATCCTTGTGTGTATATCAGTTTATACCTAACTGGCTATTTGCTTACTTGATTTATTTGAATACATTTCGGAGAGGCCCAACATATTCACATTATAGTATGATCATACGACCGTCGTAGTGGCCGGCGTCCGACGCATGACAACGGTTTCACCGACAACCCATCTTGGTAACCAATGCCCAACGCATGGCAACGATTTAACCCTTTCTTATTTATGTGTTTGATTTGTTTATGTGCTATGGTTTAACTGTTTATCTCACAGGAACAGTTTGCATCTTTATTTATTATATATTATTGTTGTAGTGTCTTAAACTGATGTTTTACTCACTTAACATGTGTTATTGACAAACATTTCTATTGTATACGCATATGCAGGTTATTGTTGAACTAGTTGCAAGATTTGGTGAAGACTTAGTGAAGAATTTAAATTATAATAAATTATCAAGTATAAATCAGGACTAGTTTAGTTTAATTTAATTTATTTGTTTGCTTTATTTATAAATTACGTACTTTGATTACTTGGATTTGTCTGAATATTTAAATCAAATAAATAGATATTGTCATTTTAATTATTACATGATAGTACCTTGAGAGCTCCTTGATATTTCCGTCTTAGGTTGGGGTGTATACTTATACTCTTAAAGTCCACATATGTACACTTCTTATGAGGTTTGAATAGTTGCTCATTTGATTTGGACCACATGGTTTTGTTTTTTCACTTTTGATTTGAAAATATGTTTTTTTTTTTCTTTTTACAATTCTAGTTTTGATGATACTTGGTGTTTGTACATTTCAATGTCACTTTTAATAGAACCATGAATATACAGGTTACTAAAACTATTTCATGGTTTCACTTTTATTTTAATAGAATCATAAAATTCTATTTATGATGATACGTCGTATTTGTGCATTTCAACGTCACTTTTACAATTCTATTTACATGTACCTTTTCTAGGATTTCGAAATATACTGTCAACTCTATGTAATTCTATAATCTAATATGAATTTTATTCTAAACCGAGTTTACCCGCAGCAATGCGCGAGCACTTTCACTAGTTTTATATACGGAGAAAGTGAATACGGTGCTGTCCACCGCCTAACCTTACACGAAAAACACATCAAAACTACCTAGTTGTTTTGATATTAACTTAACTAGTTCACATCTAACAAATCCTAAAATACATCGTCGTTTCCGGTGGCAAACCTTGGTCGTTCCCTATACAACTAAAACTGAAGACGCGGATTGATGACTGGATCAACCCTAAACGTCTGATGCTTCCTCACTTCACCCCTATCTATAACGATTTTATGAGAAGGGCTTGGCTTGGGAATTTCAAGCCTTTGCAGGTAAGCTATACTTATCTATCAACAATAATTGATAATCGCCGATTGAAATTGATCATCTAATTATGTTGTTAAAACACATATTTAAAGAGAATTGCTTTCAATTTGATTATAGTATTTTAATTGGTCTATAAACCTCAATTCCTTTAGAGTCAGCAATGATGATTTCAAGAAAGCAAAGAGGGAAGAACACAAGATTGATATTGCAGATAAGAGAAATACCATTAAAGATACCAATGCACAAAGTTCAACAGAGTTTGCTCACTTAAATCTTGTTGATGCTAAACGTACAAGCAAGGCTTTGGTTTGGGGTTCTCATGTTTTAAGCCTTGATGATGTCATTTCAGTAAGTTTACCAAAAAAAAAATGTTTTTTTTTCATGCCCTGGGGTTTATTTGTATTTACTAACTAATCAATCAGTTCTAGAGTTGGGGACTTGGGGTGTTCATCGGTTTGGTTTTCGGTCCATCTGGTTTTGGATTTTATTTGGTTGTAACCGAAAACCTAACCGAATAATCAATTTGCATAACCGAAAACCGAACTGGCCACATTTGGACGCTCAAGAGTCTATAGAATTGTAAACTTTTTTGGAGAAAAGTGCCTTAGACAAATTAATTCTAAATCTTTACTCTTCAAAACATGGAGAAATCAATTCTAAATCTACACCTAAAAAGGGCTAACATATTGCCAAATCTTCACAATTAAATGTAGGGGTGAGCTTTAACCGACGGAAAAGGCTAACATATTACCGAATTAACCGAAAAAACCAAACCGAAAAAACCGAACCGAAGCATTAACCGACGGTTTTTTTTGTTTTATTGAAAAACCGAAATTTCAGTTTCGGTTCGTACCCATTTCTAAAATACCCAAAAAAACCGAACCGAACCGAAACGAATAACCGAACCGAACCGATGTATAACCGAACCTAATATGCATTTTCATGATACAAATTTTAATTTATAAATGTATAATCGATCGATGTCACCTTCTTTCATATTATAATACAAATTTTAATTTTTTCATTATTTTCTTTATTAAAATGTAGGCAATGCATCTAAAACATCGTTTAATGCGTATAACCGAAAAAACTTTTAGTGTTTTTTATATTAAGAACTTTGTTATATTCAAACTCTAGTACTCTTTCAAGTTTGTATTCGTTTGGTTCCACGTAACACACACACACAAAACCCGAATATAACTGAACCGAAACCGAAAAACCGAAACGGATCGGTTTGTATATTTGAAAAACCGACTTTTTCGGTTTCAGTTTCACCTAAAAACCGAACCGAACCGTGCTCAATCCTAAACGTTAAATATCTTAACACATTTAATAATGCAACAAAAAGTATTATTTTTACACTTTTGCTTTCACATGTAAACCTTTGTAGTTACTATTGCAACCTATAACATATGCAGGTATCCTACAACTACAGTCTGAGACATTTTATAGTGCATGCGTAGCCTATAAAAAAGGCCTTCATACAACCTTTCTTGTTTTATGAAGTCTGGTCAAAGCAGGAAGGATTTTTGCTTTTTGGCTTCAACTTCAGATGATGCTTTTTAATGGGTTACTGGGTTTGCAGATCAGAATTTTTAATTGTTCACCTCATCCAATGGCTACTGATTTTTCTTATTCACATGTTAAAAGTAAAAGCCCACTTAGATCAAGAATGATTTGCAAGCTATAAGGAATAAAGTCAAAGATAAATGGAAAACAACCGGAGATGATGCAAGACGAACGAGGAGATACTTGATTTATAGTTGGATAGGTTTTTAAATTTTTGTTGTTACTTTTAAGCCATGTAAATGCACATGTTACCTTTAATCCATGTAAATACTTGATTTATCTGTTGTTACTGTATTTAGAAGAAATACAATAATTTATTTTTTGTTATGTACTTTGTTAGCACCTAAACAGATGTAATACACATGTTTGTATGAAATTAGTTTCATCTAGTTGGAGACATGTTGCACAGTTTTACATTAATTTTGACTTTGGAAGTCAAAGATTTCATGTCATTACTGAAATTGTGAGAGTTACAATTGAGCTTTATTATATTTTGGCATGTTTTGCTTTATATTGCTACGTTTTACCGTTTAAGTTTATATTGATATATTCTGGCCCGTTTAGCTTTATATTACTATATTTTGACCGGCGTCAATTTATATTGCTACGTTTTTACCGTTTAAGTTTATATTGATATATTTTGGCCCGTTTAGCTTTATATTACTATATTTTGACCCGTTTAGCTTTATATTACTATATTTTGACCGGCGTCAATTTATATTGCTACGTTTTTATCGTTTAAGTGTATATTGATATATTTTGGCCCGTTTAGCTTTATATTATTATATTTTGACCCGTTTAGCTTTATATTACTATATTTTGACCGGCGTCAGTTTATATTGCTACGTTTTTATCGTTTAAGTTTTTATTTATATATTTTTTCTCGTTTAGCTTTATATTACTATATATTGACCGGCGTCAATTTATATTGCTACGTATTTACAATTTAAGTTTATATTGATATATTTTGGCCCGTTTAGCTTTATATTACTATATTTTGACCCGCTTCAGTTTATATTGCTACGTTTTTACCGTTTAAGTTTATATTGCTATATTTTGGCCCGTTTAGCTTTATATTACTATATTTTGACCCGCTACAGTTTATATTGCTACGTTTTTACTGTTTAAGTTTATATTGCTATATTTTTTGCCCATTTAGCTTTATATCGCTATACTTTAAGTGTCCTTGAAATGAGCCTGTGATTTCAACAAAAAAAAGTAGAAACAAGTTTATTAAAATATAAAAACTACTGAAAATATCTAAAATCTGTAGAAACAAGTTTATTTCGTACATATTCTCAAATAAGTAGTACCAAAGAAAATCTACAAAACTGTTAAGCCTCCAATTCGATTCACAAATCATCCTTCTCTTTCAAATAAAGACTCGTCTTCCTGCGAAAAATTAATGTAAGTACCTTACTAACAAACACTAGTTATTAATAAGTATAAACTGACCTTTTTTTTCGGGCATCCGGTGATGTAATGACCCGGTTGCTTGCAGTATGAACAAGCTCTCTTTTTTGGTGCTTCCAAGGAAGACTTGATTCTAGTTGCACTTTTAGGACGACCCTTAGTATTTGTTTTTACTTGTGGATCACGAATAGAAATTTGAGGCATCAATTTTACTTGCGAACTTCCTACGTTAGAGTTTTGTATGGTAGTTTCCAGTTGTTCAGAATTTGTTCGAACGCTTTGTTCTTCTAAAAAGTTCATCAAGATGGAATTTAGTTTCTTTATCTCAGATGGGGAATCTCTTGCATATTCGATTGCTTTTCTAAAGTTTGATTGAACACACCATAAAGTTAACGCACTGACTTCATTTTCACTATGTATGTCTTCAAGCCCAATTTTGTGATTATCAGACTTATACCTAACATCAAGTGTCCACCTAGGTAAAATATAATGATCAGGAAGGGTTTCAACATTCCTCTTCTTCAACACATATAATATATGCTTGCATAATATCCCATATGTTTCGAACTTTGCACATGAACATGTTACATCTATCTTATCTAAGATCCGAAAGTTAACAATTCTCCGTATAGTTTGTCAATATCGAGTTGTCCAACCTTATATTTGATCTCTTCTAAATTTTTGCTTATCGTAACATGGGTTAAATTAAGAGTAGCTTCGGTCCATTCTTTCTTGAATACATCAAAGAACTTTCTAGTGTAACGTTGACCTGCTTTTTTCTCTATCATATTTACAGAAGAAAGATTTGGCTTGGAGTCGATGGTCCTGAAGTCTTCATCATCTTCGGAACCCCTTCGACACACAAAAGCTTTATCATACTGGATTACAAATTCATTTAACATGGTATTTGAATTCACAAATCCATCAAAAAAAGAATGTATGCTCTCACTTCTTCCACTTGATGTCATGCCAACAAAAAAACAATCTTTCAAGAAGGCTTTAGCCCAATATCTGCGTTGCTTATACATCTCTGTTATCCAACTACCACTGTCAAATTGGTATTTACCACATAAAATTTCCCAATTGGTTTCAAATTCTTCAATTGTATTACTCTTTACCCACCGCTTGTATGGCTCTTCATTGTCACTATAACGAGCTGTAAGTGATCCAAGATGTTTGATTTGATGTTTCTTTATATGCCATGAGCAAAACCGATGTCTTGTTTTAGGAAAAATTGTTTTAATTGCATTTCCAATAGCTTTGTCTTGATTAGTAACTATTGCCAATGGGTGTTTATCAAACATGCACTTTAAAAATGTTTGAAATAACCATTTAAAGGTATATTGTTTCTCATTCTCTAACAGTGCACCGGCAAAAAGTATGGATTGGCGGTGATGATTCACCCCGACAAATGGAGCAAAATGACATTTTAAAATTGTTGGTCATGTATGTGACATCAAACACAATAACGTCCGCAAATTTTATATACGAGTCTCTTGATCTCCCATCTGCCCAAAATATATTTCTAGGAGACCCATCATCACATAAGTCCACAACAAAATAAAGGTTGGGGTCTTATAATAATTTGTCTTGGAAATGTTTAATTATGCCATAAAACTCCTTACCTCTGTATTGTTTCCGTTGTTCATTCAAGATATCGGCACATTGTTTTGACGCGACATCATTTTCACCTGGAATTTTCATGGTATTTACGGCCTTCTTGATTTGACAAGGTCTCAACCCGGATTGACCAAGTTTCAACATTAGAGATTTGCAAGCCATTGAGCGGTGAAACTTTCCATGAGACCTGTGCTTCATTACTTTGGTTGGAGTAGCAGTTAGCTCATAGTTGTGTGCATCATTAAATTCATCCACTAACCATTTACCATCATTACCAATTGAAATCCTAAGATACGCTTCACATCCCATCCTTAAATCTTTACGACGTTTCACAGCATCTCCCCCAGAAGTACCACGCTTCAAATCTTTAAAACCCTCTTTGTTGCATACATATTTCAATCGATAGGCCACATTTGTTTCCCTATTCTTAAAAGGCGAACATTTGCGTATTCCAAATCCATGTAAAAACGCATATATATTATAGAAAGTATATGCGTCATCAGGAGTATCAAAAACCTGTCCGATTACTTCAGTTGTTATTTCTTTTTCAACTCCAAAATCCAGGTACACATCTTTTGTTTGCTCTACTTCAACATCGAAACCGCTATTTATGGCCAAATACCCATTTGCATCAATATGTTCAATCAAATTTGTTTTGTGATCTTCCTTCTCTGATTGAACTTCTAAATCCATTAAGGCATGGACGTCCTGTATCAACAAAAGCGGGATTTCAGAACACATGATGCTAATAATCAAAACATTAATGAATACATATCTCATAAACAATCATCGGATCATATCAGTCTTTATTACTGAATAGCAGGTCAAGAACTTATTAAGATTGATTAACTACTATGCTGATCTTACTTATTGATTTAAGAACTGATTATGATTAGGTGATCACCTTTTGATTTAGTAAATGTAGAGAAATACAAATACAACCATAATCAAGAACCTGGTTAATTATTTGAAAACCTAAAACTTAAGAATCATTCAAGAGCTATATGAAATAGAAATACTGTCATATCTGAATGATTAATTTCTGCACGCCCTGCTGCATCCATCTTCGTCCTTGTTATTTTCCGATCACCACATATTGGAATGACCTAGGGTTGTTGTTGGGTTTGCAATGAAGCAGCCGAGAGAGATGTGATCGCATGTACGTGTTTCTATCTCTTTTAGTTTTAGGGTTTTTTAATATCAAAACTACGTAGTTTTGATGTGTTTTTCGTGTAAGGTTAGGCGGTGGACAGCACCATATTCACTTTCCCCTTTATATATATGTTATAAACATTAGATGATGAGACTTGGAGAAGACAACATAACTTAGGTTATATCAATAAATTGACAAGGTGTTCTTATAATATTCATGGATTTCTTGTTACAAACTTGTTTACTTGACATTTAAATTAATTAATGGTAATATTGTCACTTAATAGTGTCACATGAGTTTTGAGAAATCGGCACGTCACATTTAGGCGTTTCCATTTAAGCCGGGGTGTTACAGATGGTGTTTGAAGTGGAGTTTGGTGCCGAACGAGGTTGAGAGCATGTT
This sequence comes from Bidens hawaiensis, assembly GCF_021521415.1. NCBI lineage: Eukaryota > Viridiplantae > Streptophyta > Magnoliopsida > Asterales > Asteraceae > Bidens > Bidens hawaiensis. The sequence continues at coordinate 34,148 of NW_027501171.1, read as the reverse complement.
TGGGATTGTTTCTTAAAAGTGCTTATGGCTTTTTGAAGAGACAAAATATCCAAAATGCCCATTCAAAAGCACCTAAAAGCTAAATTGAAGCTTTTAGGTGCTTTTGGAGAGGTATTTTGAAGTTTTTAGATATTTTTGGAGTGACATTTTGAATATTTTGCCTCTTCAAAAAGCAATCCCAAAATAGTCTGGAGTGACCAACCAAGAGAGTGGTGGTGTTGAGGTGACGGGTAAATCCTCAGGTAAACCCTTGTTGAAAAGAAAAGAAAAGAAAATGACGGATTACACAAGCTCCTCCTCGTTGCTGATATCTAGTTTCCGGCGAATCCCTCCGTCGGCCATTCCGGCGACGTTAGATTGCATCTTAGCAGCAGCAGCAGCTTCTTCTTCAAATCCCTCTTCCATGTTCTCTCTCCTCCTTCCTCTTCTCTCACAGGTAATCTTCCTTTCCTTCTTTTTCTATCTATTATTATTATTATTATTATTATTATTATTATAATCCAATTCATTCTTTTTTCTCCACAGCAACTTACAAATGGAGGTGAAGAAGCCTGCTTGGATGATGAGCAGTGTAATTTCATTGCATCTTATGTAGCTGCGCTCTCTCATCTTTTGAAGAAACCAGGTAAACCCAAATTCTAGGTTTTCTTCAATGATTCTGTACCTTTCAATTTACAAATCCACTTTTCTGTAGGGCTTCATTTTCAAGATTTACAGAATTTTGTTTCCAGAGTCTTGATTCCATTGATGAAGATGACACACAATTATAATCGTCAGATAGCTGATATCGTAATTCATTCTATTTTCATTCACTGTTGTACAACTCCCTAGTCAGGCACTTGGCTATGCACTAGCGATTAGTCTTAATCGCATTGAAATTTAAACTTCAATTTTCAAAATTATATATATGTATACACAAATTTTGCAACTAATTGGGATTTATACAACACTGTTTGAATTATTTGTCAAAATACTTTGATAAAAACATAACCCTCTTTGGCCCATTTGTAAGCAAATGGGTCAAAATTATCACCTCTAATCCCACTAAGTAAATCTATACTCATTTATTAGGCTATGGCTTCTTTCTTGGATGTTGTGATGGAAACAAATGCTTGGGCAGCTCTTGAAGAAACAATGGTTCCGTATTTTATGAAGTCGCTTCGTTTAACTATGGGAACACATGAAAAACAACCTAAGCCTCAGATTCCTGAAGACTCTGCGTTGACCACATTTGGCTCGTTTCCTTTGTTCATGACGTGCCATATATTAGCATCTATTTTAGATGCTTCTGTAAAAGGTAAACATGACTTGGAAAGTACCAGTGGATCAGTTTTGGCGAATGGATGCGATTTGCATGCGTTTACAGGAAACTTGATTTGTGATATATGTAATGTGACTTTGCAAATGCTTTCACACAGCCCGGAACATCGGTCTTGTGCCATCAGTGTTTTTCTTCCTCGGCTTTTTGAAAGCGTTTATAGTGCGTTTCAGATCTCGGTTCCGGGGGAGAAACTTATCTTATTCCGGTATTATTCATATTATTTTGTATTATAAGATGATTGATCTACTTGGGCTGACAAATCGTGTATACTCGTACACTATAAGACACGAACACGACAAGACACGAACTCGAAATGTGTATACATGTACACGACACGAAAACTTATCGTGTACCTGTATCTCAAACACGAACCTGCTACTACCTGGTATACACGATAAAGCACGATAAGTGTTGGTTAGAAACACATATTTGACAACCTGTTTAGTGAAACAAAAGTCGTAGAGGGAATGTTCGTGAGTGGTGACGGCTGAGAAACAAAGAGTGAAAATGTTTTAGGAATTTAAGGTTTAGGATAATTATAATTATATATATATTTAATTATAAAAATCTAACCAGGTACTTAACATGTACTTAACAGGTAAACATGTACTTTACCTGTTTAGACACAAAAATTAACAGGTAAACATGTACTTTACCTGTTTAGACACGAAAATTAACAGGTAAATTCGTGTCTACCTGTTTAGTACATGAAACTTGTTAAGGCCTTACCTGTTACATGTTAAAGTCGTGTGGGTACGTGTCGTGTATTCGTGTCTCATGTATAAATTGCCAGCCCTATGATCTACAAGCTATTATTTATATAAATAATTGAATATGCATATTAATGCTTCTTTATTTTTCTTTTCAGAAATAGTTTCTTTTATAAGATTTGGAAATGCTGCAAGAATTTGTTTTTAATGGGTGCTTCAGAGAGAAGAGATGCTTACACTATACTCTCATAGTATATATCTTATTCCTCTGTGAGCAGGGATGTAACGTATGACTTAAGGGCCGAGAAGGAGTTTTGGGATGAGATGAAGAAAGGCTTGGTATATGTCTTTTGGTATATTTATTTTAATTAAGATTTAAGTTATTAAGGACTAATGCTGCAAGTTAGTGGGCTAAATTGGGTGATCAGTTATTATGGTTGACTCTAAGCACTTTTTCTTAGGCCGGTTAACGAACTGAAAGAATGGAGTTTGTTCGTGTTCATTTTGTTTAACTTTAACCGAACATACAAACCTGAACAATTAAACTATCAAGTTTTCTTGTTCATGTTCGTTTGCTAAGAAAATGAGCGCGTTCGGTTTGTTGATATTCTATACGAACGGTTCACCAACACAAATGAACATAAACGAATACCAGTTAAAAGTAAACGTGAATATCCAAATTAAAGTCTAAAATACTATCATCATTACATCCAAAATTTCAGAAGTAGACAAAGATATCTAATTTAAACAAAGAATTTAAAAATATGACATCAAATCTTTAATATATAGAACACTATTTCTTTTACATTGACATAGAAGGCAAACGGGAAACAAGATGCGCCAATAGCTCCTTTTGGATTGCAAATCCAAGTCTTTTTTAAACTACATTCCATTGATTGATCTTTGATCTTTGATCTTGGAGTCTAATAGGATTACAGTTGACATGTTTCAGTAATAAACTATTTTTTTAATAATATAATTTAGAAAATAATTTGTATTGAAAATACATTTTGGGCAACTTTTATTGGAAATATAACGTTACTCTAATCGACTCATTCATACGTAAATTGTTTGAAATGGCAAAACTTAAACACAAGTACTTACAGATTTCTTTTATGCTTCCATTCTTGTTCTTATTAGGTAGACAAAGAACATATAGTGAGAAAACAATCATTACATATATTGAAGAGCACAGCTATTAACTGTGAGCCGAAGCAAAAATCTAGTTCTTTGGAGACAATATCCAATGAGACAAACTCCAACCCTCATGGTTTGACCAAAAGGGAACGGTGGGCTAACAAAGAAGCCAAAACCCTTGGTATAGAGAGTTTATGCGAGTCTGTCGATTCTGACTCGATAAGTCAACGGAAATGGGGTGCGTTTTTTCTTTTGTATGAAATGCTTGAAGAGTATGGCACTCATCTTGTTGAGGCTGCATGGAACTATCAGGTTTGAACCGTTTTATAGATACTGAAAGTTCCATGTTGCAATTGCAAAACGTTTTTATTTCTCTTAGTTAAACTTAAAACTTTGAATTTTATGCAGATGAATTTGTTGCTTCACACATCTTCTGATAATCCCATAAAGCCTGTTGATGAAATGATTTATTTCGATCCAATGGAAACATTAGAAGATATGTTTGATTGGTTAGCTGTATTGTGGCAACGAGGTCTTTGCCATGATAATCCTCAAGGCAAGCAATATATACTTTCAGATATAGTATAATAGCCCATTTAACTCGTTACAGACAAAAAATAACCTAATTACTCAAATAAACCATAAATCAATTTGTATATAAAGGGGTCAAAATGGCCATCTGTAATATATATTAGTCAAAGGATTGGTTTACTCTAAATTATCACAGTTTATTTGTGTACTTAGGAACTTTACACATGTTTCTCACATGTTCATTATTATATTTGCAGTGCGTGGTTTAATCATGCAGTCAGTTTTCGGGATCGAGTGGAAGAATCATGGAAACTATGCAAAGTTTGTTCCAAGAAATTTTGTACTTGGTCCTTTCATACAAGGGTTGAATGATCCTATTCACCACAAAGAATTCGGTTTGCTTTATATTTTTTCTATTGTATGTTTTGCATTTGATTTTTTCATATCCTTTATATTAAAAATGTTAGTGACTATTTATATAGGACTTAAAGGAGTCTACTCTTCAACAACAATTGATGGTGCTAGCATATTTATGCAGCAATATACTGCATGCCTGAGTGAATGGTATTTATTTATGTTCAAATGTACTTTTTTATATAGTGATGTCATATAATTCTTATATATAGTTTTATTTAAGCCAAGTATTGTGACCTTAAAACATATTTATATCATATAGGGAACAGATGCCATTTATGAGCAATCTTGCTTCTCTTGTAAAAACTTACTCCTTTGGTCGAGCTGGGCTGATGTGTCTTGCTGAATGTGTGGCGGCTGCTGCTGCTGGAATAATACCAGCTGGCAAGAATGAAGTAAGTGATGAAGATAGTACTTACAATGATAAGGCGGCAGTACTTGATGTTTTCAGGTTTATTATTGAGAGCAGTAAACAACATTTTAATCCTAGTTATCGTCTTAAAGGTTGAACATTTATAATTTAATCTGTATTTAATATAGGTTGCAATTTTTATTCACCATTTTACTCTTTTATCCTTTTACTTACAGTGTGTAGAAAGATTCTGGATGCTACTGTTTCAGTGATGTCGTCATCTGATGTGCCTTTTGAGCCTCTTCTTCACTTTATTTCATCTTTCCCTCCGGACTTCCTAAATTATGGTGGTAAGTGTATATTAAGTTATTAACGCTATGTTCTTAGTTATTTGTGTTTACAATTTCTCTCTGTATTTACTTAAAACCATTATTTTTTAGGTTTGTTGAGAGAAAAAGTACAACAATGGCTTCGAGGTTATGAAAAGCAATCGTCTAATGGCGTTATTGGTGTTAAGCTCATGAAGCTTAATGAATTCCCTATAAGTTTTATAAAACATAAATCACTCAATTAATGATATGGTTAATTATGATGATGAAGATTTGGAAATGTGGGAACTTAAAGCAAAAAGATGGGCACACACGTTGTTTCTTGTGATAGAAGAAGAACATCAATTAGATTCTCAATTGCAGGTATTTTCCGGAGCATCATATTTAAAATCTTATTAGTATCTAACATTAATAGGGAAATATTATCTGTTTGTGCGGTTTATTCATACGCATGGGAATGGCCTTTGCAAGATGAATGATAACCGGTTACCAGTAAAATTTATGATTCTCATTTTGAGTATCATCCAAGAACTTCTGGAAATGAATAACAGAAAAGCTGTTAACACGAGTTTTATGGATACATCCGCAATAATTATAAACTTCTCTGAATCGTTCACCTTCATATTGGTAGACATGATTATTATACTTAATTAGACACTAATGGTAAAGCTCAACTGTTAACATGAGTCCTATGCAGGAGGAACTGACTTCATATACCAATCAAACATGTTCGGTTTTCTGGTCTGAGGAAAATGGGGACATAAACCTGCCTTCATCTGTTACAGGGAGACTAGGTGGACTTAGTCAAAGGCGGTTGCCATCTTCTAAAACTACTGCTGTAGTACAAGCTGTATGATTTCCAGTATGCTCTTTTTGGTAATATCATTTTTTCTAAATGGATTTAAATGTAAATAATAAATTTTTGCTTCTTTTTTGTGTACAGATAATATCAGTCAAGAGTCTTGCATCCGTATCTTCATATTGTGCCCAATTCAAAGAAGACACGTCTTTGGCTTTTGCTCTAGACGTTCTTTGGCAACTCTCCTGGAAGATTATGTCTTGCCCAACAAGTAACTCGGAGGTTTTTTCATGTTATAGTACTTTAAGCGTTGTAAAGATGTCAAGTAGTCCAGTTTAGTTATTTAAGTTTGTTCGTTTACGTTCGTATATGTATTAATTTTAATTGTTTTAGGACATTACAGTTTAGTCTAGTTTCATGAAATTAAGATATCAGCCAATACAGTTTTGTCTAGTTTTTGTAATTTATAGGCCCAACAGATTAATGTACATGTTTACTTTTAATTGGGGTTCGTTCAATTTTATTTGTTCGTATCCGTTCAACTACGTATGCTTGTGTTCGTGCATGTTCATTTTAAATATTAAACAAACCAACATAAGCAAACACGAATAAGTTAATTTTCTTAAGGAACGAACCCAAACAAGAAAACACCGTTTGTTTAATTTTTCTTGTTCTATCGTTTATTCGATTAGGCGAATAAAATAAAAAAAAATAGCTGAACAAGATACTGCTCAAGGCGTAGAAAGTGTATTTTTAATGCATAAATTGTTTATTTTATTAAATAAGCAATTATTGAAACAATTTAATTTTGTAATCATATTTGAGATAACTATTTACAACAAATTATAGTCATCTGACAAAAAGTATTTTGGGTCAACCTGACGCTACTCATGTTTATTTACTAGTTTATTTGGTCTTTATGCAGACTAAAGCGGAGATCTATGTAGGAGGATACGAAGCATTACATTACATTCTAAAATCACTCGTGTTTATGCGTTCTTCTTCAGCATTATCTCTTTTAACTAGACCTTATAAATAATTCAGCACCAGAAGCTGAAGTCAAGCCACATATAGATTACTTTGTTCAGATGTTTCTGGAAAACATTAATAATCTTATTGAAGCTGGATATTTGACACGTGCACGAAGGGCAATATTAATCGACTGGAAGGTAAACATCCACACTATTAAATTTGACTTTTTTTTAGTATTTGTATATAAATACTTGTCATGTTTATTTTTTTTGATGTGTTCAGTGGATGTGCTTGGAATCCTTGTTGTCAGTCCCGAAAAATGCTATTCACAAAGAGTAGTTTATACACAGAATTGTGAGTATTTATTTTCAGATGACGTGGTCAGAAGGATATTCAGTGATTTAGTTGACAGGTTAGTGGTCTGAAACTCTGAATTTGATTTGTTTTTTTATGGATAATTTCATATATACCCCCAGAAACTTGACAAATATCAAATATAATTAAACCAAATTCTGTATATCATATATATCCTTACAAAATTTGTCAACTATCATATGTATATATCCAAATCATATTCTAACTATCATATATATCTCCTTTTTTAAGGTAAATGGTCATATTATGAATTGTTTTGTATGTAATATGTTGTTATATATAGAGGTTATTCAAATGGATATTTATGATGTATGGCAAGTTTTGTAGGGATATATATGAAATAATCCCTGCTTTATATTAGTTAAGTCTTTAATTTTCTTTTTTATTAACATTAAACCCTTGAATTTCTATTTAATTACAGCCTTGAAAATGCTGGTGAAGGTTCTGTTTTGCCCATGCTAAGATCAGTCAGATTGGTACTGGATATTTTTTCACTTTCTTCAGGCAATAAGCATTGATGTCCAGGTCATCACATTTTAATTTTCCAATTTTCATAAAATTATGTTTATAAATGAAATCAAGCTATTCACATCTTTATATTTATTGCAGATGATGTGGCATTTGGTTCGTTCCTCTTGGTTATTACACGTCAGCTGTAATAAACGAAGGGTTGCGCCTATTGCCGCACTTTTATCTTCAGTTTTACACAATTCAATGTTTCGTGATGTGAATATGCATGAGTTTAACAACACTTCAGGACCTTTAAAATGGGTATGTAAACTGTAATAAGTAATAACGTAGATACATAAAATGTATATGCGTCTTACATGTTTCTGCAGTTTGTTGAGAAACTTCTAGAAGAAGGAACAAAAAGTCCCCGCACCATACGTCTTGCAGCATTGCATTTAACAGGGCTGTGGCTTTCACATCCGAGTGTAATAAAGTACTACATGAAAGAGTTAAAACTGTTAACTCTCTATGGTTCTGGTATATTCATTTCTTAAAGGGGGCAATTCCATATATACTCCTATAAACTTGGAAAATATTACATATACCCAAGCAAAACTAAAAATATTATATGTCCTTACAAAGTAGTTAAAATATCAAATATACCCAGTTCAATAAAGGCAATTAAAAATTTTCATATATGCTCCCTTCTTTTACTTCAAATTTTTTAAATTACCTTTTTTTAGCTTAGAATTGTTTTACCCATTTTTCTAATTTTTAAAATTTCATATATGCCCCATATTGCTAGGCTTATCGTCGATGTCGATCAAAATCCAAATAAAAATTAACAAATAAACAAGTATAATGGAAATGGGTAGAATGGTCATCAAGTAAAAATATAATTAATGTGCATATATATGATTTTATAGTTTTGGCTGGACGTATATGAAAGGTTTCAAGTTTGTAAGAGTATATATGAAATTAATCCTTTTTTAAAATAGTCGTTTTCTTTATTTTTTAAAATACTATTTTCTCAATTAAGATGGTAATTAATTTTTATGATTTTTTTCTTCAGTTGCTTTTGATGAGGATTTTGAAGCTGAAGTGACTGAAAACCATGATGCAAGAACTGAAGTATCAATCTTGTCAGCAAGTTCTGATCCAGAGTTAAATGAGGTGGAGTTTTGAAAATCATTTCATACTCTGTATATCATATATATCCTTACAAAATTTGTCAACTATCATATGTATATATCCAAATCATATTCTAACTATCATATATATCTCCTTTTTTAAGGTAAATGGTCATATTATGAATTGTTTTGTATGTAATATGTTGTTATATATAGAGGTTATTCAAATGGATATTTATGATGTATGGCAAGTTTTGTAGGGATATATATGAAATAATCCCTGCTTTATATTAGTTAAGTCTTTAATTTTCTTTTTTATTAACATTAAACCCTTGAATTTCTATTTAATTACAGCCTTGAAAATGCTGGTGAAGGTTCTGTTTTGCCCATGCTAAGATCAGTCAGATTGGTACTGGATATTTTTTCACTTTCTTCAGGCAATAAGCATTGATGTCCAGGTCATCACATTTTAATTTTCCAATTTTCATAAAATTATGTTTATAAATGAAATCAAGCTATTCACATCTTTATATTTATTGCAGATGATGTGGCATTTGGTTCGTTCCTCTTGGTTATTACACGTCAGCTGTAATAAACGAAGGGTTGCGCCTATTGCCGCACTTTTATCTTCAGTTTTACACAATTCAATGTTTCGTGATGTGAATATGCATGAGTTTAACAACACTTCAGGACCTTTAAAATGGGTATGTAAACTGTAATAAGTAATAACGTAGATACATAAAATGTATATGCGTCTTACATGTTTCTGCAGTTTGTTGAGAAACTTCTAGAAGAAGGAACAAAAAGTCCCCGCACCATACGTCTTGCAGCATTGCATTTAACAGGGCTGTGGCTTTCACATCCGAGTGTAATAAAGTACTACATGAAAGAGTTAAAACTGTTAACTCTCTATGGTTCTGGTATATTCATTTCTTAAAGGGGGCAATTCCATATATACTCCTATAAACTTGGAAAATATTACATATACCCAAGCAAAACTAAAAATATTATATGTCCTTACAAAGTAGTTAAAATATCAAATATACCCAGTTCAATAAAGGCAATTAAAAATTTTCATATATGCTCCCTTCTTTTACTTCAAATTTTTTAAATTACCTTTTTTTAGCTTAGAATTGTTTTACCCATTTTTCTAATTTTTAAAATTTCATATATGCCCCATATTGCTAGGCTTATCGTCGATGTCGATCAAAATCCAAATAAAAATTAACAAATAAACAAGTATAATGGAAATGGGTAGAATGGTCATCAAGTAAAAATATAATTAATGTGCATATATATGATTTTATAGTTTTGGCTGGACGTATATGAAAGGTTTCAAGTTTGTAAGAGTATATATGAAATTAATCCTTTTTTAAAATAGTCGTTTTCTTTATTTTTTAAAATACTATTTTCTCAATTAAGATGGTAATTAATTTTTATGATTTTTTTCTTCAGTTGCTTTTGATGAGGATTTTGAAGCTGAAGTGACTGAAAACCATGATGCAAGAACTGAAGTATCAATCTTGTCAGCAAGTTCTGATCCAGAGTTAAATGAGGTGGAGTTTTGAAAATCATTTCATACTTTGTAAATGGCTGAATTGCATTTAATGTTTGTTTAATAATTAGGTGTTCATCAACACTGAACTTTATGCAAGGGTATCGGTTGCAGTTATGTTCAACAAGCTAGCAGACGCGAACAATGAAGTTGAAAACAGTCATGCTTCTTTACAATCTGGAAAACTGTTTCTGCTTGAGCTTTTACATTCTGTGGTAATGCTGGTTAAATTAATAATAATAATGTTTGATTATAGTTTTTGTATTTGTGATTTATATTGTTTTTATTACTACTGTAGTTATCTTAGTCTGATGATTTAAAATGCAGGTGAGTGATACTGATCTTGCAAAGGAGTTATATAGAAAGTACAGTGCGGTTAGTTTATAGTCTCTTTTTTTAATGCTATCATTGACAAACGATGATTTATATGTTATTTAATTTCTTTTCTTGATTTTATATCTGACAGACTCATAGGCGGAAGGTTCGTGCATGGCAAATGATTTGTATATTATCTCGATTTGTTGATGAAGAAATAATATCTCAAGTTATGGATCACTTGCATACAGCCCTTTATGTAAGTAGATAATGATATAATATTTGAATTATATTTATATTTGGATTTTTTGAAATGAGCATGTATGCTAAAAAGTTGTACTTTTATGCATCTTTATGTAGAGAAACAATATGCCCAGTGTTACAGAGTACATGGAGTCATTTGCAATTTATGTATATCTGAAGTTTCCCTCACTGGTAAAAAAAGTTTTTTAATTGATACACACACACACACACACATATATATATATGTGTGTGTGTGTGTGTGCGTATGTGTGCGTATATATATGCGTATGTATATGTATGTACAGAACAGTTATGTTTTATCCAAATACAAACTTCTTGCAGGTTGGTGAACAGTTAGTTCCAATGGTTCGGAAATACGATATGAGAACTCAGCCAAGTTACAAGTATTGTGATTTATTATTATTATTATTATTATTATAAAAAAATTTTAAGTTTCATTTTGAACAATCATTCAAACTATTTCACTGGTTGCAGGCTCTCTCATCTTATGTGTTTATAGCAGCAAATGTTATTTTACATGCATCTAAAGACACCCAATCAAGACATTTGGATGAATTGCTTCCACCTATCATCCCTCTGCTGACATCACATCACCATAGTTTACGCGGTTTTACCCAGGTTTTAATGATTATAGTTATTAAATGAAATTAATTAGTTAATTACACACACATATATGTATATATATATATATATCTTACACTAGATGTTATGCAGTTATTAGTATACCAAGTACTTTCCAAATTGTTGCCTACGATTAGTTCTGATGCCTATGAAACACTTTACTTGGAGAAAAGGTGTTTTATGGAATTGAAATCATTTTTAGAAGTCAACTCTGACTGTGCGCGGTAATATATCTCTATTTAAAAAATATTACACATATAATTTGAAAAATGTTCTTTACTTCTCGTGCTTTAATGATGATGTTTGATTTATGTTGCAGGTTGCGTGTATCAATGGAAGTTCATCTTGATGCTTTTGATCCAAACAAATCCATAATGCCAGCTGGAATTTTCAGTAATCGAGTTGATGTAGTATTATACAAAATTCTCGATTTTCATAATTTTCATAAGTTTATAAACTTTAATATATGAATTAATTTTGATTTACAGGACAATGAATTTGAATGTGCTCACGTATCACTCTTAGAACGAGTGATCGACTTTCTAAATGTAAGTTTTGGATTTTATATTTTAAGGATTACATTTTGTTTTCTTTTTTATTAATCAGTTGGCTTGCAGGATGTGAGAAAAGACCTCAGATTTTTAATGGCTAAAGATGCAGCACAACTTAAAAGCGAGCAGATTCATATGCAAAATCCTGAGTCAAATGATCAACTCAAAGAGGAAAAGACTGAAAATATACAAAATGATTTGTCTTTGGATTTCCAGAAAAAAGTTATTGTTTCCAATCACGAGAAACAAGATTCGCATTCCAGCTTCTTAAACTTCAATTATGCGTATAATACTCTGTTGGGTATGTTTTAAAACTAGTTATTTATTGGTAAACATTTAAATAATTGAGTTATGTTAAATTTAATTTATTGATTATCGAGTTCAGATGTTGAGAAAGAGGACGGGCTTCTTGATCAGTCACTGAGAACGAGAAATATTGCAATGGAAAAACTTAAAGCGGGCCGACAACAAATCATTCTGGTAGCATCATTAGTTGATTGTGTGCCTAACCTTGCCGGACTGGCGCGCACATGTGAGGTATATTTATACATACATTGATACATAGATACATACATATACACACATACATACATACATACATACATACATACATGTTGGCTCAGATTCTATAAAACACACACACAATACCGGACATTATGACCAAACATCGATCATGACACTTTCTTTATTATGAATAAACTTGCACACACTTGTTTGACTCCATAAACTTACAATCACACAAGTTACAACCCATTTAAATATAACACAAACTTAATCCGTATGCTTAGATTAAGGATTGCTTGGTTTATCGCAGAAGATTAAATTATCGCAAGAACAAACCTAAATTGTTTAATTTTTTCTATCACCGGTTCATATTTTTACACAACTTTTACTTCTGAAATACAAACGTGTATTTTATATGTATAAAAAAACCATTAACCTGATTTGTTCATATATATGTTTTTCTTCACTTTTAAACGTGTACCACATGCGTAGGAAATACACCTACACGTAATCTGTTCATGTGTATAAATAAACAAATTTTATTTATGTATTTTTTACAGTGCTAAAAGAGACAATAACATTGAATTTTAACCATTTTCTTGTATTTAAGATTTTTAAAAACTTGAAAAATGAATAATTTATTTTATTCTTGCAAAACACTATCTTCTGCATAGAACCCTCCCCTATATATATGTATAATATATCATTATAATTGTATAGTTATTTATCATTTATTGCTGTCAAAATATATTTTTGCTAATTTTATTTAATAATTTTTTAAATAATTAAACATTACCAAAAACATGAGGGTTTTATAATAATTGATATTTTGACTGATTATTATCACTTGATCATTTCCAAAACATGCTTCCAAACATCTTAAACACCAGCATACACACAATAATAGATTTGACCAGTTCTGAGAATTTGATCAATAGGCGTATGTTACTTGTAGGTTTTTAAAGCAGCAAGTTTAGCGGTTGACAACGTAAACATTTTACAAGATAAGCAATTTCAACTTATCAGGTTTGCTTGTGAATCAAGTGATTTGAAACTTTATTTCATTCAGTAGTTGATGCTTAAGTAATAAATGCTACTTTCTATCAGTGTGACTGCAGAGAAGTGGGTCCCCATAATAGAGGTACCAGTAAGCAATGTTAAAGGTTTCTTGGAGAAGAAGAAACATGAGGGGTATTCTATCCTAGGTTTGGAGCAAACAGCTAACAGCGTTGCTCTAGACAAATATGTTTTCCCAAAAAAGACGGTAACCACGCTTATTTTATTTATTTACTTATTTTTCAAATTCCTAGTATGTTAGAGGGTGATTTTAGGTGTCAATCGTGTCTGGTTGACGGGTTGAAATTTGCAACTTGAGCCTGGCCCATATTATTATTCGTGTCAAAAACTTCATCCCTCACCCGCACACAAATAAATACGGTTCGCCCTGAACATGACCTGTTTAATCCATTTTTCAAAAAAAAAAAAAACAAAATTGATATAATTTAGAGTTGGTAGAGTAAATGAGTAATACAAATAGTTTTTTTTAGAAAATTATTAAAAATCTTGAAAATGAATTGAAAATTACAAGTGTATATTAAGAAAAATGGAAAACGAAAAAACTCAAATAAAAATATAATTATAAAAGTTGTTTTAAATAGTTAAACGGGTTAACCCGTTTTTATACGGGTCAACCGAACCCGACCCTTTATTAAATGGGGTGTGTTAGTCGACCCGAACCCAACCCGTTTTAAATGGGCCGTGTTACTTGACCCAAAACTTGTTTTTTTTTTCGTGTCGGGTTCGGGTCGTGTCAACAATTGCCGTCCAGAAGTGATTTAGGTTCTTTGTTGGATTCTTGAACAGGTTTTGTTGGTTGGTAGAGAAAAGGAGGGGATTCCAGCTGAGTTGATTCATATATTGGATGGTTGCATTGAGATCCCTCAGTTAGGAGTTGTAAGATCACTCAATGTTCATGTTAGTGGTGCCATTGCTTTATGGGAGTATACACGACAACAAAGATCATGATACGTGACAGCAAAGATCGCGATCCAAATGTGTCACGTGGAAATTAGTTTGTTATATTTTACATCTAATTATTTATAATATTGTAGGATATTAAAAAGAATGAGAAGGATAACTAGTGCTATGGAAAGATTTTTGGATGAAATGTACATTGTACACAAACAAAAATGTTTTTGAGAATGGAACACTTTCACATTGCATAATACACATGACAATAGCTTAATACTTATAAAAAATTTAATAAACCACTTAGGATTAGGGTTGGCAATTTATCGTGACACGAATACATGACACGTACCTGCACGACTTTAACATATAACAGGTAAGACCTTAACAGGTTTCGTGTACTAAACAGGTAGACACGAAATTACCTCTTAATTTTCGTGTCTAAACAGGTACAATACCTGTTTACCTGTTAGGTACCTGTTAATACCTGATTAATTATAAAAATAAATAAATATATATAAAATATATATAGTTATAACTTATATTATATCCCATTATCCATTATCCCTAACCCTGATTCATTCTTAGTTTCTTACAACCGTCTGTCTTTCAAGTCTCAACATCCATCCTCTCTCTCACGCCGGCCATCACCCGAAATCCGTCGCCGGTCTTCCCTCTCACGCTAGCCATCACCCGTCGTGGCCATACTCTCTCCGGCCTCCACCCGTCAACTTTGATATTTTATTTTAAGACTTTTATAAACTTTCGTCGACTTTTGTTTCGCTAAAATAAAAGGTTGTCAAATATGTGTTTTTAAACAGCTATTACTGTTTACTATCGTGTATACCAGGTATTAACAGGTTCGTGTTCGTGTTTGGGTTACATGTACACGATAAGTTTTCGTGTCGTGTACAGGTATACCCATTTCGTGTTCGTGTCTTATCGTGTACGGGTATACACGATATGCCAGCCCTACTTAGGATAATCTGATTGCATTTGTTTTTCTTCGAGGGCGACTGATGTTTAAATTTTGGAACTTTTAGTAAAAAGTATATATGGGAAGAAAAAGTAGGAATTATGCACAAGCATAGACATCAAGCATAGCATAGATATTGACAAAGAAGCTAAATGCACTCGCAAATATGTTCAGTCAGCTACCATGTCAAATTTTAAGAACTGGTTAGCACTATATATTATATCAAACATTTATATAGCATGTAGACACCTGTTAGCAAAGACATTGAATATTTATAATCAACAATGGTTAGCCGTGAAAATTTCAGAACCACCAATACCCAAGGCTGCTAATTACCAGAATTAGCTACAGTTAGAGAAAGTTATAGACCTCAACATTGTCTCTTTAAACGGTCATCATGGTTATTGGGTTAATTCTAATGGTTCAAGAGTAAAAGGGTTAAATGGTTAAACAGGAGAAGAAGAGAGTTAAAGATTAAAAGTTGGTAATCAAGATAATCAAGAATGATAAATAATAATGATGGAATTTGCAGATATTTTTTTTAGAGTTAGAAATAAAGTTTATTTTAGTTATATTTGGTTTCCTAGTTTGAGTCCAGTTATATATATATATATATATATATATATATATATATATATATCTAGTTTTAGTTATATATATCTCTTTATAAAATGGAGTTCTTTCATGATCCTCTCCCTATATATATATATATATATATATATCTAACTATCTATATAATTGTTTATCATAAAATCCTATGTATCGATCGCTTCCCCTATTTTCTAAAGCCACCAGATTGCTTGATTTCTGAGTACAGGTCATTCCTTTAATTTCGTGGGTATCATCTCACAGGGTTTGATATCCGCATCTCTCAAAACGGGTTATATGACATAACTGAAGTAATCCTTTCTCAAACTCTAGCCTTAAAACGTTCTCCACTTCCGCCCGAATCCATCACCGATGCTATCAATCCGATTCGATTGATTAATTCATTGTGTCGATGATTTAATCTGTATTCTCAATATCATATCATCTTTGGATCGCTCCTCAACAATTTCTAGGGTTCTTTGCAATCGATGAAGAAAGTATTCTATGGTCATCATCACATAGCATATTCGAGGTTCGTCTTTGTTATGGATTCTCCTCTTAATTCCCATTTTCTTTATCAATTAGTATCGTTGATTAAGATTTCCTATGTCACGATTGAATCCTAAATTGATTGTTTAAAATCGAACAAATCAGTCAAATCGAGAACCCTAGGCTGAAACAGATTCTGGCGTCACTAATATCGCACCTATCAACTATTAAACGCAACAGAGGTAACATCCCTAATTTTTTTGTTCGTAGTATTTGACATAATGTTGTGGTAGGACCAATTTTCTCGAACACGTAATAACTTTGCACTTTTGAGCATAATAACGTGTTGTATATCTAGA
Organism: Bidens hawaiensis; assembly: GCF_021521415.1. Lineage (NCBI taxonomy): Eukaryota > Viridiplantae > Streptophyta > Magnoliopsida > Asterales > Asteraceae > Bidens > Bidens hawaiensis. The sequence goes on along the minus strand of NW_027501171.1, from coordinate 17,438 downwards.
ATCTAGAATTATGTATATATCAGTAAGATTAAGAGGCTCACCAATTTGTATGCTATGTTAATAGTTTGATACTGCTATTGAACATGACTTTTATTTGAATGCTGAATAATTGGTATTTAAGTGATGTCATAAATTCAACCAACATCATGTTCGATTTACCAATTTGCACGTTTAATAGGACCTGGTAATTTCATTTATGATTACTGTTTTAATCTCGACGTTACATCCGGAATCTATAGATATTTATTGCACTTGATGGAGATCGGAGAAAACCGGTTATTGAACTTGAGGATTGTAATCAGTTCAAATCTTTAACTTAATAAGCTATAATTTTAATTTCAATTTCGAAGTTCATGATATATGCGTATGAATTGAATTATATCAGTTTGCCATATTGTAGTGTTGATTGAGATGAACAATTTCCATCAACTAATTTGTGATTTGTGAGGTACACACCAATTTCATACCCTAAACTGGTTTGGTTGGTCAACAAAAAAATCAAAACCAGTTTGTGACCGGTTTTGATTCGCGATGAAACTGGTTTCTTGATTGAATTATGATTGTTTTTTTAACAAGTTTTGATTGGTTTCAGTTCGATTAACCAGTTTCGGTGGTGAAAATTACAAACCCGTCACGAACCTACATATTGGTTCGGGTTGTAGTTTCAGTTTGGTAAACCAGTTTTAGTGTGTACCTCTACCTGGAAGCAAAGTATCCCTCCAGACTCAAATAAAAAGGGTAGTTATATTTTGTTATTTTGGGAGTTCACATGTATATTTTTAAATTATTTATTCATTTTATGTTATTAGTTATTTTATTAAACTAAGGCAAATATGAATCAGTCAGCTTTAGGTGTTTTTTTTTTCTGTTTGTAATTGATTGGTCATAACACATTACTGTTTGTGTTCTACATTGTTGAGTGTCATTTGCCATATGATTTGAGGCTTCAAATTGTTACATAGATGTTGCTGTTCAATAGAGATTCAAGTGAAAACATGATTTTGACTTATAAAGTGAAATTATTTGTTTTACGGAGGCTTAAGTTCTTTTTTTATTTGGTTCGCATAATGTGAATGTGTTTCTTTTTATTGCTTGCATTTGTTTGTTTTGAATGGTGAATATTTGGTGCAAACTTTTGTTTTCCTTTGTCTTAAACATGCGGTTGATCCAGTAGATTGGCATTGTTTTTTCTTTTACTCGCTGCATATTTATAGTTGTTTGTTAGGTTCGTATGTTTGGTAATAAATTTATTTCTTTCATCACATTAAGGATTTTGCTGTTTTAGCTAGGAGCTGTTGTTAAGGTTAGTTTGCTTTTCTTATTTTTTTATTGCTGTATATGGTCTATAGTCTTTTGCATCTGTTGTTATGGTTTAGTTTATTTTAGCAAATGTGTAGGTACTAATTTGATTTATTTTATTGCATTATGTCGTGTCGTCGAAAACGCACTACTTCGTCTGTGTTTTTTGCTTGATCATACCTCGCACTCATCTGCTAATGAGTTGGTTGAAGTTAAAATCATATTTTCTCATGGATCTATAACTTTAACCAACTCAATGATACTTTGAGGCCTTCTATGGTTTCATAATGTCAAAAAAATAATAATAATAACTTTAACCAACTCAATGGTTTACCACTCACTAATAAAGTGAAATTTGTTTATGTTATAACGTATATACACAACAATAGTAATATATATGTATGTATATGTATATATACACATAATATACAAACAAAAATTTAGAAAAAAAAAGCAAATTAGAATGGTAATAAAAACAATTTTTAAGTAATGTTTTATTAAAGAATAAATCTTTTTCAATGGTTCAGTCAACTAACTAACTGGCAGAAACTGGGTCGGTCAACTAACTGGCGAAAACTTGTATATATCCGCTAAGGCGTTTACAACAAAACAATGTTATGGTCTTGGGATAGTGCAACACCCAACTATTTGCAGGCAAAAATATCACATTAAGCAGATTAATGGTGTAAATAAGAGGCAATATTAGTTCAAGCTCGACTTCTGTTGGTGCTAATGCATCCCCCAAGATCATTTATGAAATCTACCATTTAACCTTCTAAAATAAAATTTGTGGATGAGTGCAAGCCAAGAAAGGTTGTTAACTTACGTACTCTACTTGGAGCTCTAATTATATCAAATGTTTATTAGATATTTAATATGTTCTATCTTTTCTCCAGATATCAACAAGATTGTGTGGTGGCCTAAACACATAAAGAGAAGTTGTCGTTCTTAAAAAAGCAAGATTGTTCGTTCTCTGATTCTGGTCCTAGAAGAAGCACAAGATTGCTTGAGAAGGTGATCCATGGCAGATATCTACTAGAAATGAAACACATCACTCTTTACTTCTTGTATGTCAGGCTCTGCAACATTTGTTTATATTTATTGATATACAGAGGCCCGGACAACACTGGTTAAAAACAAACTTTTTAAAACTAAAGATAGAATCACGATTCTTTGGATACAGATTCACCACCAAATGAACGCACAGGGTTGGATAGACTATGAGTAATTTTGAGTAACTTGAGATACAAACACACCACTCGAGTTAATTCCTAGGGCAATCTAAATTCAAACCGAGATACAATCGTGCTACTCGTGTTGAATTTAGGACCTAAGATCACCATCTAACTTGCCAAAGATGAATTTAGCAAATGCTCCATTCTTAACCCAAGAATGTGAGATAAAAACACATTTTTCTTCTAAATCTTCCAAAATCTTTCATTCATGCATACAGAATTACATAAACAAATTGATAGTTAGTAATGTCACTTGCATGAAGCTATAAACACGAAAATCATGTAACTTCACAACCTTAATCAGGCCCATAGCATGCTTTTGTTAATTACTTAAATAATAATATATGATTTAGTAGCATGGTCTTGGTTTCTTAATTTTCAAGTTTAAAACTGTCTTTCTTAGAGAATATCTAAGCTATATTCATACAAGAATATATATATAAAAAACTAAACTTAAACTCCAACTAATACCTAAACACATCATATAAAAAATTTTCATAACAATATAAAAATGTCTAAAATAAACCCGCGTAACATGCGGGCTAAAAGCTAGTATATATATATAGGTTTAAGTTCATATGAGAAATCATATTAGTGTGAGAAATAATATCAAATCAGATTTTTTTTTCTTTTTCTCATTTAATTAAATGTAGGGGTATATTAATAATTTTGATATTTTCGTTTATATGGTATGTATTTATTGTATTATTATTACAGGTTGAACATTATTATTATTATTATTATTATTATTATTATTGTTGTTGTTGTTGTTTTCAATCAACCATCGTCACCATTTTTCCAAACGTATATCAAATCAAACAAACATGAAACATTTGTGATCAAATTTCGACCAAATTGATTAACCTAGATCTAAATTCACTACCAATGTCGACCAATCAACAATCAATCGATGATTCACCAAATCATCTAAATCGACTACCAAAGCCGTTCAATCAACTGCACATAGATGATTCGCCAGATGATTTTGATTAGGTATGTTTTTTAAATATCAATTTCAATTTTTTGTTGCCAATATTTTCTTAATTATGTGCAATTATTCTAAGCGGATTATCAACATTTATTCACTTTTAATAATTTAGGGATTTTCTTTAAAACATTCCTTATTTTGTAGCTTGATTTACTTATGTGATTTTCTTTGATATAGCAAAATCGCTGGTCATATTTAGGTTGATTTTCTTTGATGTTATTGTCTAGTATTATGTGATTGTCTAGTATATACGGCACAATTACTTTCATTAGTATTATTATGTGATTGTCTAGTATATACGACACAATTACTTTCATTATAGGATCAAAAATCATAATAACAGTTGTTCATTTGTAGTTCAACCCAACATATTATAGGACTGTGTAGTTTGAGAGCAAACCTATTTTTTATTCTTGTTCTTGTGTATAAGCCATTTTACTTTCTAAAACTTAGGTTTTTATAAGTATTAATGTTATGTTAATTCTTTTTTCAGTATACACGGATCATACCGACACGAGACATAGTTCACTATGTCACTCACAACGATAAGAAAAAACATTTAGTTGGCTCGTTTCAGGTTACATCTAACTAATATTTAATTTTACTCACATTTTTTTGGTATTCTTATAATTATTTGACGACCGACTATCGTATTGTATGAGATAGGTAACTAACAAAATGGACGAAGGCTCCTTTACATGTTCGTGTAGGCTGTTCACTAGAATTGGTTTCCTTTGCAGACACATGTTTTGTGTGTTCAACACAGAGCTTAGGAACCGGTTTGGAATGACCCTTGATAAAAGAATGAAGATTCTGATAGTTCTTCTTACCTTGTTCACCTTACGAACAATCATTGCCATGTTCCACTTTAAATTCATGATTTCTAAGTCGTATGGATCAATCTGATCATAATCTTCATCAGTCAGATCACTAGTGGCAATCTTGCTACTAACCAAGTTTTCATAAGAAGTCATGAAGGCTGATAGAAAGGCAAAATTTTGTTCAACTTCTTTCATGTTGACATTCGGAGATGATAAGTATTGATTTGTAGTGGATGAACCTCCCGAACCAGCAGAAACATTTGGTGATCCAGAGTTACCAGCAGTATAAAAACATGCTCTAGGATCACTATAGATGGTTGTTTCATTTTCTCTTGCATTATGTATAAGAAATGCAGTAATCGGTGAAATGGTTGAACTTAGAGGCATGCTACCACCATAGAAAGCAGGATCTTGACTTTCCTTGGATGATTTTTGACACTTGAGGTCATATTCACGAGCTTAAATCTTTTGTAAAAACTCACTTGCAATCAAGTCTTCATTGAAATAACTGTTTTCTTTCAATACCATTAGGAAAGTAGAGTACGAACTCGGAAGTGCACACTTAATAGTATCAATCTCAGAAATTTCCAATTTCATTTTATCCATCTCTGCAATTAAGTGATTAAATCTTGTCGTCATTTCTTCAACCGTCTCACCTTTGAGTAGGTTAAAGTTTCTGAATTGAAACTTAAGCATAACCTTTTTGCTTTCAGCAGTATTTCCCATACTTCTCATTCAGATATGTTGAAATAAAGAGGCACAAATTTTTATACTACCCACTTGGTGAAAATTGTTCTCAGGTAACGCCATGGTTAGAGTAGAATAAGCTTTTGTCTCTATCTCTAATGCTTTCTTCTCTTCCTGTGAGTATTGAGAAATAGCTTTAGGTCTAAAGCCTATGGTTTCATCTCCAATCATTGAAACAGTATAAACTTCATCTAAGCAATATGAGCAGTCAGGGTGAACTGATCCTAGATGAGCACGAAACCGAGGTTCCCACTTGGTAAAGTCACTGAACTTCATCAAACGTGGACATTTCGAATGCGAACCAATCTCGGTATCCAATTGCAACATTTGTTGCATCAACATGTTTTGAGAAGCCAATGCGTACAAACCAGCCATTTTTGTCAAGTTTTGAACTTCAAGGGTTAATTTTGAAAAATAAGATTAACGAATTAAACCTTAACGAACTGTAAATAGTAAACAGAACTGTAACCTTAACGAACTGTAAACAGTAAACAGTTGTAGCGAACTGTGAACAGTGATCAACGAATTAAAACTTAAAGAAGTTGAGGTTTATCAGGTAACGAATTAGAATTGAAGTTTAACGAATTATGCAACGAATCTGATGGTTAACAAATGAGTCCAACTAACGAATTAACTAAGCGAATCACTAAGTACAAGCTTAGAGAATTAGAAAATTTTCTGTAACGAATCACCAAGAGATACTTAACGAATTAGATAACGAACAAGCTACAGTTGATAACGAATCAACTTATAGCGAATCAGGTTGTTAGAACGGTTTGTAACAGACTCTGACACCGAATGCCACGTGGGAAAGGTTGTTATAACACAGTTTCCAAGGTAAACACGTGTCACACGAATCTATGAACACGAATCAGATAGATTAGCGAAATGGTTAGACGAATCAACTATAACTCATAACGGGTGAAATATTTTAGCGAATCAAGTTGAATGGGTTAACGAATCAAGTAGAACACTTAACGAATCATCTATGTATTCAAATCTTCAAATCTTAAAAATAAAAAATTCCAGAAATCTGGAAACGAAGAACACTAACCCAGAAACCTAGATTTGTAATACATATTCAATTCTCAACCAAATAGCACAAATCAATTACCAAAGTACTCGTCATCACAACGGGAAACCAAAACAACAATTCTCGTAACCAATTAACACTTATCTCGAATCCAATTGCACCAAAACTATCCCCTGTTTCGGCCAAAACTAGATCCAAACCAAATTCTATCCAAAACCAAACGAACATCCAATTCCAAATCACAATAACCTTCCAATACCTTAACAATCACAAATCTAATCCAAACACTCCTTAATTCATCCAATTAATCTCAATTTGATCCAAAACTTAATCAAACAGAGACTTAACAATAAGTAATATAAATTAACAATCTGATAGCATTAATTAACATCCAAATCAAGCGTAATTGAGCACCGAAAGCTCTGATACCACTTGTTTGAAAATTAGAATCAATACTTAACAATAAACAGATCTCAGATCTGATATATACTATTAACTCTAAGCTTGGATCTAGCTCATTATCACGATTGATTGTATGTTATGTATGTGTATATATTATCAGTAGTGTGTATAATGTTAATATTATTAGTATGAAGATTGAGAGAGAGATCGGACAGGGGTTCGTTGATTAAATCTCAAAACTTACATTAAATTGTGAACAGTGTTCACTATAAATAGACGATGGAGTTAGTTCGTTAACATCCCCTAACGAACTAAACTCCAATTCGTTACATACATTAAACAAATGATAACTTAACGAATCACCCCCTGATTCGTTAAACATCCTTAACGAATTAGGAGGGAATTAACTTAGATCTAGTTCGGTAAACATCCTTAGCGAACTAGACTATTACATTAACGAATTACATAGATATATTAATTGTTTATTACATTAAACAAAATGACAAATATGTTAACGATAAATACAAAGACTCAAGACGCAAAACCGTGCACTAACACATGGTAGAGCTTTCACTATTGGTGTTTCAGATGCACGCCAAGATCCCAATGTTATAAATGGTACGTTTCTCTTAAGTAACCACTTTACATCCATACTGTTTGATATGGGCGCGAAAAGAAGCTTTATATCACTTGATTTTGAACCACTTGTTAAATGGAAACCGACAAAACTAGACTTCCCTTACATCGTCGAGCTAGCCAATGGTAAAACCGTCCAAGCCAATACTATTATACGTGATTGCACCTTGACTTTTAATGATCATTCTCTTAATATCGATCTAATTCCCTTTAAACTTGGTAGCTTTGACCTAGTTGTGTGAGTGGATTAATTATCCTTTAATCAAGCTGAAGTTTCCTGTGCCGAGAAGCTTATTTGTATCCCATTACAATCCGGTTAAACAATAATCATTCAAGGAGAAAAACCCGATCGTAACATAAAGATCATCTCCTATATGAAGGCCCATAAACTTTTAAGGAAACAATGCTATGCATTTTTTAGCTCATGTAGTTGGAAAGAAATCCAAAGGGAAAAAAATTCAAAACATTCCTGTTATCAAAGACTATCCCAAAGTTTTTCCCGACGACTTGCCATGACTTCCTCCGTCTCGACAAGTCGAATTGCGAATCGACCTTATACCTGGTGCAACTCCCGTTGTTAAAGATTTCTATTTTTTAGCCCCGTCCGAAATACAAGAACTCTTTAGCCAACTTCAAGAACTTCCCGGTAAAGGATTTATCCGACCTAGTTTCTTACCTTGGGGGGAGTTCTTTTCCTTTTCGTCAAAAAGGACAGATCTTTTTGCATGTGCACGACTACCGAGGATTCACCAGCAAGAATCTGTACCCACTACCGAGGATGGATGATGTCACACCCCAACCCACGGAGAAAATTCCGGGGCGCAAACTGATTGTCACAGCTCTCAAGGTTACTATCAAGCATATTATAAGTTTCAATATCTAGTTAATAATTTCAAATACAACAAATATCCATACAAAAATCCAAATAAACGAAGGTACATATATCAATCAATAACAATAAGTCTAATTAAGTTTTCTTCTAGCATAAATCTTTAAACAATCTTCTAAGTCCAAATACTTCACATCATATAGTGACCTGCATATGCGTTGAAAATAATATAGTTTGTCAACACGAGGTTGAGTGCGCAACACACCAGTTTGAAGGTTCATATAGAAAAATAAGTATTTGCAACAAGTCATATGAGTATAACAAATTAACCAAATGAGCAAGTATAACTGAGATGTCGAGAAGCACAAAGCTATAACGACTAGCGTATGATCATACTAGACTGAGATTATGTTGGACCTCTCCGAATGCGAAGCATACAAAGCAAATAAGCACATAAACAAGTAAAGTATAAGTTGTTAACACATAAGACAAAGTTGCAGTTTTGTGTATAAGTATATATGAGAAAATATATTTACGCATATGTCCTCAAAACGTGAGAAGACGTGTAAAATTGGGGAATGTGGTACTCACCTCGATAGGCGAACAAAGGAATTAGATAACAATAAGTATGATGAAAGCGGATCACGCGTGCTGACGATAAAGCCTAATAAGGATAATAGAATACGAAAAATACTAAGTTAATAAACTAGATCGATTAAGAAAGCTCGCTAAATATAATTATTATTAAGTCATATTATATTCTCTTTAATTACATAATATTTTATCTTATAAGATATTATATGAAAAATCTCTAATTTGTTAAATTATAAAGAAAGTACATTATAATACTTTATTAAAGATTATACAAGTAAAGTCCATCTTTAATAATATTATTGATTCATTAAATGCGTTTAAAAGTGTATTATAATATTTTATTATATAAAAATATTTGTATAAATGTAAGACTCATATTTTATAACTAAATAATTTACCAAATATATAAATATAGATCAAACACATCTTAATATTATTATTATTAGTTTTCTAAATATATATAAAATTAGTTTACCTAATTTTTATATATATTAAAACATTAGTATTTAATTTATAATATACTTTATATATATATATATATATATATATATATGTTAATACGTATATACATGAATGAAAACGAGAGTTAAACAAGTATCATTAAGTCGGTTTTTAATAAAATGATTTTAATTAAATACTATTATTAATATTATATAGTTATTTAATGTTTAAAAAGAAAATAAACAATAAATCTAAAAATACGGGGTGGCAGGGGGTCGAACCCGCGACCTGCCCCCCCCCCCCCACAACCAAGTGATTTAACCAGCAGACCACCAATGGACACACGTAATAGCATCAGTTCGTTAAATTATCACATATGCAGGTTCCGATCTTATATGATTCAAGAACCCTAGAAAAATAAATTGATTCAATCGTTAAAAATTAATCAAAACCAGTTTAGGGGCTTTCGATCTGCTTCAAATATCGATCCTAAACATGTAAACAATTACCTTGTTCAACAATTGGTGGTAGGTTAACGATTAACAACAAGTGACGGCCAGAAAGTAATCATGAACGGCTATGTACTGTGCTTGTAAATACAATTAGGGTTAGGGGTTTGAGTATCGACGGCGAGATGATGCAGTTGATGAGATTAATTGAGCTATAATGTCCAGATTATATGGATTTGGGAATTAGGGCACATTTACGTCAATAATAAGTAAAGGCCGATGTTCTGGATCCTTCTAAACATAATTAAATGAGGGATTAGGGTTGGCTAGATGCGAATTAAGGTTTAGGAACGCCTAATTAGACTTTGGTTGATGGATTTGGGCTCAAGAATAAGTTAGGGTTTATAATTAATCAATTCTGATTCGGGTTGGGTTTGGATCCAAGTATAAACGGGTTAGATGAATAAAATGGATAATAGTATACCATACATTTATTTAATAAATAACGATTAAGTAATAAACATGCACTAACTTTATTGATTAAAATAATCCGAATAACAAAACGGGTCGGGGTTCTAGTTCGTAAATCAAAACGAGAAAAACCGGGGTTATTACAGATGATCTCTTCGATCAGTTTCAAGGAGTCACATGTTTTTAAAAATAATTGATCTCCGCTCAAGTTATTACCAACTGTGAATTCTCGATGAAGAAATACCCAAAACCGCCTCCCGTACCCACTATGGACACTACAAGGTCATGGTTATGCCCTTTGGCTTGAATAATGCACCCGCAGTATTCATGGACCTCATGAACCGAGTTTCAAAACCGTATCTCAACAAAATGATCATCCATTTTATTTATGTCATTTTGATATATTCAAGAACCAAGACCGATCATGAGCAACACCTTCGTAACCTTGGAACAATTAAATAAAGATCAACTTTATGCAACATTCTCAAAATGTGAATTTTGGCTTCGCGAAGTTCAATTTGTGGGTCATGTTATCAACGACAAATGTATACACGTGGAACCTGCCAGAATCAAAGCCAGCATGAATCGGGAAGCTCTGAAAACCCCATTAGAAATCCATTCCTTCTTTGGTCTAGCCGATTATTATCGGCGTTTCATCTCGACTTTCTCAAAAATAGCGTTACCACTCACCACCTTAACTCAAAAAGTCATGCCGTTTATTTGGGAACAAAAGCAAGAAGACACATTCCAAACTTTACAACAAAAACTTTGTAACGCACCCATCTGAACCCTTCCCGATGGAAACACTGATTTCTTTGTCTATTGTGATGCTTCAAATCAAGGTTATCGGTTGTGTACGCATGAAGCGAGGCAAGGAAATAGGTGTACCGCAACTAACCCACCATACTAATAGCAATATATCAAGTGGTTTGTCACCAATCATAACAAATTCGTACTTTTCCAATGTCAAATGTAACAGCAAAGAATAGAATATCCAAATTCTTTCCTCCGGTTTAGTCCAAAAGGATGATTCTATGTATTTTTCTATAATAGATCGTAATGTATCCATTGAAATAACTGGCTTGCCACCTACTCATCTTTCCTCGTAAGTTACACATTTAGCATTTTTGGTTTGTATGGTAAAAGCGAGTTTCAAAAATGAAAAGCCTTACGCCAACTAGCAGGGGTTATTCGTGTTAACTATCTTGTCCTCATATGTGCGATGTAGAATACTTCGAGTGTTGAAATGAATACTTGTGTAAAAGATTTTTATGTCAAGAGTCCATACAAGGGAGAAATAGAAAACATAATGAGAGGGAGGTTATTTGGGTTTCATTAAAATAAAGGTTCATCATGGGCAACGTTAGTATAAGAGTTTGATCAGTTATTCGGGGAGTGCGTCCGCCACTTTCCTTGTTATTCACTACAAAGAAAAGTCCAATCATTCGTCTCATTAGGATCAGTTCACAGTTCCATTCGAGGTTGGAGCTAGGATTTGCTACAGCATCAAGAGCACTAATAAATGGCAATAACGAGGTTGTGATTTTACAAACTACAATTCGGAAGAAACAGATTTATTCCCTCTACAAGGGCGTTCAGTAGATTCTTATGCTATTAGAGGTTGAAACCAAACTAGAGTGAATCTGTGTTGACATATATATATCAAAAGCTGAGTTTTTTTTTACTATAGGCACATGCGCTGAGTTATAGCATCAACTTTCTCAATTAATCAAGGTGTTGCTTCAGACGATCAAGAATTATTGTTCCGAGGCCAAAGATTTTCAGAGAAAAGAAGCATAGTGAATCCTCTGTCACTAGGGTACCTTTGGTGATACGGGTCAAAAGAATGATTCAATGTGTGTTAAAAGGTTCCATAACTAAATTATCGATTTCCATGAGGGTTCGGATACAACCATACAAGTTGGCATGCCGATGGAATGCCTTGTTGTTGGAGCAGGCATGCCATTTGAATTCCCAAAACCTAAGATGTTAATGCCGGCGTTGGTCATCTTTCTCTGAGCAGCAGGTGGAGGAGGAAGTGGTTGAGAAACTCCGAAAATTGCGGACGACATGGAGGAAGATGTAGCTTTGGATTGGGATGCCAATTTTTAATAAAGTTGTGCAAGGTAATGGTTTAAAACGAATTTAAGTATGACTTTGAAGATAAATAACACATGATACAGCGAGGAAAAACCTTAGATTCTGGAGAGTATCCTTGAAAAAAACCTTGGGAGGGGGAAAACTATCCCCGACCTCATATTTATTAAGTAAAAATGAATTACAACTGGGAGAGCTAAATGAGAACGATGGCTAATTGCAGAAATTTAAGTTGTCAGCGTAGAATATATGTTGTAATTTGTTCTCATTTGCCTCCTTATATAGTAATAAAGCAAATACCAAACTATCACATTATCTCAGAAACCCTAGCTACAGAACCATTGCACTAATTGTTCTTCTCTTCCGAAATATAAGCAAGACTGAGTCTACTAGCCGTTCTAGGTTGTTATCCAATTAGTAACTAGCAATCATAATGATCAATTCAAATAATACAAGGTTTAGGATTCCAAGCCTGTTAAGGATCTCGAGATCAAGATATTATTCAGGATATCAATTAGGATCCCTTTAAGAAATTGACCCACAACAGAAGGATAACTTTTAACTTACATGAAAATGGTTTTGAGATGTATAGTGTTCCATAATATTGAAAGGATTTCTCCATCCATAAATGCCAACCAATATGTTCCGTTATCTGCTTCTGAATCTATTTGATATGGTCCTTCCCCCTTAGGTGCAAATTTCCCATCACTTGATTTGATGGTATTCTTGAATGTCTTCCTATGTACTAGATAACCCACTAATCTTCTGATCCTTATGCTTTTATTGTATGCATTAGTTATCCTCTGCAGGTATGTTGTTATCCTTATTTTAGTTTGTTCCCTAACATCATCAATGGTGTCATGATCATGGATCAACTGCTCATTATTATTTTTAGGATCATGGAAATGGATCCTTGTTGTTGGGATCACCATTTTTGTAGGAAGTACTATTGAGTCAAAGATTTGACCTAAAAATGATCATAAGGAAGATTCCATTGGAATCTTCTCAACCTCCTCAGAATTCACTAATTATGTAACCGGGCACACCTGAGACATCCGAGCAGGGTTTTACTTAGCCGGGCATGATATTTTGCCTATCGGGCAGGGTTACCTCTTGTAGTCATCTTTAGTGATACTCCGAGTAGGGTTCACTACATCTAGTAAAGTTTTTCTTATAGGGCAAGGTTTGCTTAATAAAGTAGAATCCGAGAAAACTTGTTGAAAGTTTATTGCTTAATAAGTTATCTAACAAATGAGTTGAAGGGATTCTTGGAGAACATTATGGTAGTAGGATCTTTTCGGGCAAAGTCTGATAAGGTCAAGAAGATTGAAGTCTACCCGGTGAGTAGTTCATTGTTGAAATACTCAAAGTAAAGTCTACCCGGAAAAACTATACCCGAGCACACTTCAAGGTTACCAAGTTAGTAAAGGAAGGCAGAGCATTAAAGTCTACTCGGAAAAGTTTACTGCTACAAGGCCTACCCGGAAGACTTGTTTTACACTTAGTATAGTTTTGAATATGTAATTTGAATATGTTTTAATCATTAGGGTTTCTAGGAGGAATGACAGCTGTCAGTAGGTGGCATGCCTATAAATAGAATATTTTAGGCACGCCTCCTACGGATTTTGCCTTTGCACTTTTCAGATAAGATCGAATATTCCTTACTGAGTGTGACGGCTGTCCTAGGTTATCATTGATTATACATTCCGACAAGAAACCATAATAGATTATCATTTGTATGAATTGGTTTATCTAAATGGAAATCTTTTGAGTTATTGTTCGTGTCTGTTACTATTATTAACCTATTAGCAACAAAACTTGTTTGTTTCTGATTCCGCCGTTAACAAACAATAATCTTTCCTTATTTAGCAATCCGTCATTAACCTTCTTGTTGACACAATATGTGTGGGTTATGACATTGTTATAGAATATTGAGTGATTATTCGGTACAACAAGTGGTATCAGAGCTTGTTGATTGCTGATTTGGAAGATTTGTTGCTGATTGAAGATCTGAAGAAGACAATGACGTAAGCAAAGCATTGTTCCATTGGAGAGTGACGTAAGCTGCTCTGTTTCTTTTCCGTCCAGATCTACAAACATCCGGTGTTTTCTTTTCTTTATTTTAGTTGAAGTTTACATCTTTATTACCATTTCTTGTTCCAATCGGACCAGAGTCATCAGATCTGAGGATTTGATAGTCAGATCTGATTATTTTCAACTTAAAACTTGTTTTTAACTCTGTTTATGTTTTTAAACCATTAAAATAGCTGGTCTTGAAGAACAAGAAATGTCTACTAACAAAATACCTAGACTTTATGGACATGAAAACTTCACCAAATGGAAAGTTCTATTTGACGCTGCTGTTTGCTACAACGATGTAGACATGTGGGCATCAATCAAAAATGGACCACGAGCCGATAATTGGTGCAGCTACTGGTGCCGTAAAAGATAGGTTGAGGAAAGTGGATGACAGGGCCTTAGCAATGATAAAGCTAGGACTGTCTTGGGAAATACTTACCAAGGTTGCACATCATGCCACCGCAAAGGCAATGTATGATGCAATTCTTTAAATGTTTTGAGGGTAAAACTGAGCTCAAGAACATAAAGAAGCAAAGGCTCAAGAAATAGTTTGAGAGGTTTAAGTACAAATATGGAGAAAGGTTGAAGTCCATCCTTGAGAGATTCTTGGCGATTGTGAATGACCTGTCGAACAACTGACTATGTTATGACTGATTTTGATATGAATACCAAGCTACTCAACTCAATGCCTAAGGAATGGTACACTGCCTGCAAATTCATCCTCCAAAAGCCCAATTTCAATAATTTGAAAGTGGATGATGTAGTGTGCTTCCTTCAGGCTGCAGAAATTGAAATGATTGAAAATGAGATGATCAAAGAAGAAAAGCGTTGTTTCAATGTTCTAATGCATTGATTGTACCAATGGGAGACTTGTCTACTAAGAACCACCATCAAATTCCCATCATTAAGGAACCAACAGAACATGTTAATGACACACCTAGGTCATTTGTTGGAGGTAGCTCAAGTCATGGAAATCAGACAAGATTCAATGTCTAACTCATTGAAAAAACTGACACTGCCTCAATGGTAGGTGGACATGTTCCATACCATCATGGAAACATTGGTCAAGCTATTGACATTCAAGCACTATTCTCAATGTTCATTGAGTCATATAATGCATTTGTGCTAAAAACTTAATCCACACAAGTGTCATCCAAGATGAATTGGAGCAAATAGATGCTGATGACCTTGAGGATATGGATTTAAAGTGGCAAGATGCAATGCTAGCACTGAGAAGCAAGAGGCTATTAATCGGACTGGTAGATCCTTGGTCTCTGGGCCAAATGAAAGGATTGGATTTGACAAGTCAAAGGCTATTTGTTACAACTGCCAATAGCCTGGACACTTTTCTAGGGAATGTAACTAGCCCAGAAACTTTCAAGCCAATCAGTTTCAAAATCAACAGCCAAGAAATCAAATGCAATATCAACAGAATTATCAGCAGTATCAAAATAGAAACAACAACCTCAACAACAACAACAATCCCAACTTCAACAACTTTCAACAGTCTCAAATGTATAACTAACAAGTTGTTCCTCAAAATCAAAACCAAAACTACCAAAGAAACCAATTCCCTCAAGCTGCTTAAAACAACAACCTCAATAGACCCAATCAAACTCAACCAATAAATCAAGGGAATGTAGTTGTTGCTGCATAACAAGATGGTGATTTTGACTAGAGTAATCATGAAGATGATATCAAAGCTGCTAATGTTGCATTCATGGCAAAGATTGAGAATGAAGCTGGAAAATCATCTTCTCAGGTACAATCATCTATCACTGATTTAAATGAAACAATTACTGCTTTGAATATGAAAATAGGCAAGCTAGAGAGTGAGTGTTTCAGAATACAAATCATCATAAATGGGTATGAAGCAAGTGATGCTGTTAGTGAAGAGAATATCAGAAGTTTAGAAGATGATTGTGTGAGTAGCTACAGAGCTCAACAGAGGTATTGCACTGAAATTGAAGGGTTCAAGAAGATGTTTATTGAAGAAAAGGTGAAGAAACACAAAGCTGGAAATTGATAATGAGTTCCTAAAGAATTTGGTCTCCACAGGAAACATATGAGGGATTCTGAACCAAATTAGTGAGGAAAGACAAGTATAAAGCAGTTCCACCTCCATTCAATAACAAATTTTTACCTAGATTTGACAAAGAAAAGAGGGATAGTTATCTCAAGCAGTTTAGAGAAGTGTTTGAAGACAAAGAGGAGTTTGTTGATCTATATAAGAAAGGTTGACGTAAATGAAGAGGGAGAATATGTTGTGAAGGAAGAAGTGAAAGATGACAAGTCAATTGGAATTCAAGTATCTGAAGATGACTTTGACTCTGATGATCTAAATGCTGATGATTTAAGTGATTTGAGTGATCAAATCACTGATGAAGAAATTAAAGCTGCTAAAAGAGGTAGAAGGTACAAGAAACCATATTCAATTGAAAAGCTGCCACTTCTGCCACCCGTGACACCAAAGGATGAAGAAGATGAATGAAAGACTTAGAAAAGAACATGTGTCCTTTGGACATATGTGAAAGGTCTAAAGTCAGCTATAATGCAGTAAGACCTCCAGCAAGGCTATGCTGCAGAGAATCAAAGACAACAACAAGAAGAAAGTGACTGAAATAATTGTAAGTGACAACTTCATTCCAATTTACCTAATATTTTCAAGTCATGAAGTATTTGACATTGGGTTAGTGGAAACCATTGATGAATATGAAAAGAGACAGTCAAGGCATAAAGGAAGCCTAAATGAAGAGCCCATGAATATGAAGAAGATTGTCTTTGTCAAGGGAAAGATTGGAAAGAAATGATATCAAGATTGATGAATTTATTCCTTTCTCAATTGACTTTGATGGTGTGAAGACACAAAAGACACTTAGAGTTGACCCACCACGACCAAGTGAAAGGTAAAAGAAAGGAGCTGCCCATGAAAAATTCAAAGGAAAAGTGTGGTGCAAAAGATGTGATGAGTATGGTCATCACACTGACACATGTAATGATAGACTCAACTTTACACCTTTCCATGTTCCTAATGAGACAAAGTTTGGACAAAACTTTGTTATCTATAAATTGAAATATGAAGAATACTTGGGAAAAGGGAAAGTAAGTGAAAAGGGAAAGAAGAATGAGTCTGATCAGCCAACTGAAAAGGAGAAGAAAGCTGAAGTAAGATTGAGAAAACCAATTGATGAGCAAAATAGAAGAAGTCAATCTCCTAAGAAGACTGAGTGTGTAAAGAAGAAGAATTTCCAACCTTTGAGAATCATTCCCAACAATGACAAAAAATCAGTAAAGTATGATGATTCTCAAGGATCTTC
>NW_027501170.1:0-52149 GCF_021521415.1 Bidens hawaiensis | reverse complement strand
AAACAATAAATGTGTCGACAAGAGAGTAATGACAGTTTCTATTTTTGGAAAGAAAATCGTTTGTTTATGGTGGAATCAGAAACAAATAGTGTAGTTGCTAAAAGATTAATTAAAGGTAACTAACACAGAAGAATCACTCAAAAGATTTCCATTCGTATTACATAAATCATACAAACGATAATCAATTTAGGGTTTCTTGATAAAAAAAGTTATATCTGTACTATTCTATGACAGCCGTCACACTCAACAAATATTCTCTCAATATTAATTGGCTTTTCTGTCCAAAGGCAAGCCCTAAAATATTCCTTTTATAGGCTTGACACCTCCAGACAGCTGTCATTCCTTCTAGAAACCCTAAATACATAATACATATTCAAATTACATATTCAAAACTATGTCAAGTGTAAAAAACAGGTCTTCCGGGTAGACTTTGCATAAGTTGTCTTCACCGGGTAGGCTTTGTGCCTTTGTCTTCTTCGGGTAGACCTGATAACCTTGAAGTGTGCTTGGACAGTTCTCCAGGTAGACTTTACTTGGAGTATTTTCCTAAGAAAATACTCGCCTAGCAGAATTCAATCTTCTTGATCATATCAAACTTTGCCCGACATGACATTACGAGCAATCTTGTTTCTTCAATGGTCCCTTCAACTCCTTGCTAGGAATAGCTTATTAGCAAAGCAAAGTATTCTTGGTAACACTGTAGCCTGCTAGAGTTGAATCCTGCCCGAAGTCACTTGTGATATTTCATTACTCTCATCAAGCTTACTCGGACCACTGTTTTATTGATGAATACCTTGCCCGATCTTCCAAGCACTTGGCTTTATGAGCTTGGTTAGCCAAGAGCTTACCCGGAGGTAAACCTTACTCAGCTAAGAAGAACAATCTTGCTAGAAATAGTGAACCCTACTCAGCTAAGAAGATAACCTTGCCCGATTGACAAAATACCTTGCTAGGGTAGGAAAACCTTCCCCGGGAATCCAAGTGTGTTCGGATTCCATACTTAGCGATTTCTGTGGAGGTTGAGAAGATTCCAATCTTTCTTATACTTTTCTTAGGTCAAATCTTGACTCAACATCGTTCATTCTCATTCATCTCCTTCAAACTCGTAGACTTGAAGGTATGTATGTTAACACCATATGGTTGTGTTGTGTTTATTGATAGTGTGTAAATTGTATATGGATCCTGGTTTGGGTTTAACATAAACAGTTTATGTGTAATGGTTAACAAGGTTTTAAAACTTAATTTCCGCTGCATTTCCCTTAATAAATAGTTATTTTGGACTTTGATAATCTTGCAAAACCCAACAATGCATCAAGAGCCGCTTATACAATTACATGCTTCAAATTGGGTTCTAAAGTGCTCGGTTTTGATGGTATTCTTTACCATTTTGGCCGAGAACTTTAGACCTTTTGGTTGCCCCTTGGTTTTTCAAGTATATACCATACATGCATGTGGTAAAAACTAGAAAAATTGGTCATTTTGGTTGCCAAATTTTGTTTGGGCTGAAACGTGTTCTTCAGCTCTAGCCGAGAACTCAATGGTTTGAAACCATAGTTCTCGGTCAGATCGAATACACCCGAAACCCTGTTCACGGTTGGCCGAGAACTCATGGTTGGGAACCATGAGATTTCGGTTGACCGAAAACATGTTCTTGGTTGGACCGAGAACACATGATTATGAATCATAGTTCTTGGTTTGACCAAAAACTAGTTCTCGCTGTTGACCGAGAACAATAGGTTCTCGGTGAACCAAAGCTTTCGGCTGAAAACTCTGAGGCTTTTGTATTCAGGCCGAGAATATATGTGTTCTCTGTTTTAGGCCGAGAAATAAAGGAAAAAGGGGAACCAAACTGGTCAAAGGTTGACCTATTTGTGTGGATGTTCATAACCTAGCCTATGATCTTGTGTATATTGAAGAGACTTGTTGTGATTTATTCATTGGTTTGTAATATTCTTTATTCGGGTTTGTAATCTATTTATTCTTTCAAATGGTTTGTAATAATAAGTAGAATAGTTGTGTTTCTTTTATTAGACAAAAAGTATTAGGATATATTTTGTAAAAGAAGATGCAACTTCAACACCATTTTGATTGGAGCCCAAGTGGAAGCCCAAGTAAAGAAGAAGGATCACAACAAGAAGTGAACACTTGAAGCATAATAATGCGGAGTCAAGTGGGAGTTCACCATATCATACCTTGTGTCATGCTTGTCCCTTAGGAGAGACCTTTTGACACGCTTGTTTCGGTCAACAAGTGTCGTTGATATTAGGTGGCTGTGGTTATGAACATATGATTGTATTTTATGCTTATGTGGTTGATTTATGTTTATTCTTTTATCATGTTTGGATGTTAACAATTAAAATCGACAACTAGCATAAAAGTGATTCCTTTGAAATTATTAAGTTATAAAATTGGTTTTATTAACTATTAATGATTTCATAATAAAATGGGTTTTATTAAAAGGAATTTGAAAATTTGGTTTTCAAAAGGTACCATACATTTGATTGCATGCAAATGGAAGGTACATTATATTAGTATTCCAATCTAGAATTTTGAAACTTGAATCCATTTTTGAAAACAAGTTGAACACCATCCTTTTACATGACATTCGAGTCACTTGGAAACTTGATGTGGGATAAAGGTCACCTAATCGCATTTAAGAAAACTTGTGATCTTTAGGTGATTTTACAATACTTGTGGGATAAAGGTCACCAAACCACTTGTATGTGTAAACTCACACGTGTGTGTAAGTAGGATGACTTGATTTGGAAACCATGTGAATAGGGTCACCGAAGCATGGCATACAAAGGTGTTGATGGGATTAAACATTCCAACTAAACATATGATGTTTAACCGATCCCATAAAACTAGAAGTTGCAAAGGGTTACAATCGTCAAACGTTGACTACCTTGTTAATTTAATTAGTGGGATAAAGGTCACCTAACTACTATTTGAATGAAACGTTGGGTTCTATATTTTAATTTATTGATATCGAAAATACTAAATTAAAATTTGTTAAATTCTTTTATAGATGGACGCAAACAATCCACAGAACGCTATTATCCCACCCGTGCAAAACTTATCACTAAGATCCATTTTGGATAAGGATCGTCTAAACTATAATAATTTAATGGACAGGTATCGAAACTTGAGAATTGTTCTCAAGCAAGAGAAGAATTCCTACATTTTGTACGATCCTATTGCCGATGAACCTGATGTCAACAACTTGGATGCCTACGCGGATTGCTTAAAATACACCAAGGATTCGGTGCAAGTTTCTTGTCTCATGTTGGGAACAATGATTCCCGAGATCCAAAGGGATTTCGAGAATCATGGGGCATATGACATGATAACCCAGCTTAAGGAAATGTTCCTTACACAAGCAAGGGTGGAACACTTCGAAACGGTTTGAGCTTTCATGCATGTCGTATGGAAGAAACCCAATCTGTCCCATCTTATGTACTTAAGATGAAAAGCCACATTGATCGGCTTGAACGGCTTAATTGTCCCATCTCAAGAGAGTTAGCCATGGATTTGATCCTAAACGGCTTAACTAAAAGGTTTGAGAAGTTCGTCATGAATTACAACATGAACGGATGGGACAAGAGCGTTGGTGAGCTTCACGCAATGCTGAAGACAGCCGAAGCTGGCATGGGTAAAAAGGTTTTACCCGTTCTTGCGATCAATGAGGGTGGCTTGAAGAAGAGGCATCACCCGGAACCAAAGGCAAAGGTTTTCGTTGGTAAAGGGCAAGTCAAGAAGGGGTTCAAGGGAAAGGCAAAGGCGGAAGCCAAACCCAAGAAGCTAAATGTTAGCTCTGAGGATCCGTGCTTTGGTTGTGGGGAGATAGGACACTGGATGAGAAATAGTCCGACCTATCTCAAGGAGTTGAAAGCTAAGAGGGATGCGGGGAAAACCTCAGGTACAACTTTCATGATCCATATTGATCTTAATATTGTTTCTTCTAACACATGGGTATTGGGTACCGTATGTGGAACTCATATATGCAATTCATTGCAGGAGTTCACAAGAAGAAATGATTTGAAGAAAGGAGATATTAGTCTCTTCATGGGCAATGGAGCAAAGGTTGACGTCCAAGCCCGAGGAGATTATGTTTTGAAGCTTCCAAATGGTTTGGAAGTTAATTTGAAAACATTATCTATTCTCCTAGTTTGACTAGGAATATTATCTCTGTTTCTGTATTAAGACAATTTGGTTTTGATTTGAAGTTTGTTAACAATGATATTCATATTTTCATGAATAATGTCTTCTTTTTTAAAGCAAAGCCGTCTAATGGCATTTATGAATTAGTTCATGATAATACATCCATTGATAACTCGTTGTACCAAGCTAACACCAAAAGACTCAAATTGGATTTGAGTGAAACATTTTTTTGGCATTGTCTCCTTGGTCACATAAACAGGGAACGCATTAATACACTTCAAAAGAATGGTCTTTTGGAAGTGAATGATGATTCATTTGATAAATATGAGTCTTGTTTATTAGGGAAGATGACCAAGGAGCCCTTTAGTGGAACTAATGAAAGGGCAAAAGACTTATTAGGTATCATACATTCGGATGTATGTGGTCCTTTTAAAACAATGACAAGGAATGGTGAAAGATACTTCATTACCTTTTCCGACGATTATAGTCGCTATGGGTATGTTTTCTTGTTAAGACACAAAGATGAAGCCTTTGAAATGTTCAAAGTCTTCCAAAACGAAGTACAAAATCAACTCAAAAAAACAATCAAAGTACTATGTTCCGATAGAGGAGGTGAATACCTCAATGATGCGTTTCTAGATCATCTTAGGAGTTGTGGGATTGTCTCACAACTTACTCCACATGGAACACCGCAACACAATGGTGTGTCCTAAAGGAGGAATCGAAATTTATTGGATATGGTTCGATCTATGATGGCTAGAAGCACATTACCTCTATCATTCTGGGTTTTGCATTAATCTCCGCAGCCCGTATTTTAAATATGGCACCAACCAAGAAAGTGGAAATGACACCTTTTGAAATATGGCATGGAAGGGTTCCATCGTTATCATATTTAAAGGTATGGGGTTGTGAGGCTTATGTCAAGATCAACACCCATAACAAGCTTGAAAGCTGATCCACTAAGTGTATTTTTATAGGATATCCCAAAGATTCGATGGGATATTATTTCTACAATCCAAACGAGCATAAAGTGTTTATTGCATGAAATGCTGAGTTCTTGGAATGAAGGTTCCTTATTGAAGGAAATGATAGAACTGTGGAACTCGAGGTGGATCGAGAACCACAACCCGATACACGTTTGGTTGACACTAGCAATCAACAAGAGGTTGTTGAAAATGATCAAATGGTTGATCAAAACACACAAAACGTTCGCAAATCTGGTAGAATTAGCACCCCACCTGAAAGATATGGATTTTTCATGGATGGATGCTACGTGGTAGATTCTGATGCACCCACCACATACCGAGATGCAATGTCACAATCTGATTGTGATAAATGGCTGGAAGCCATGAACGTAGAGATGCAATCCATGAATGATAACCAAGTATGAGACTTGGTTGTACCACCTCTAAATTCCAAACTGGTTGGAAGTAAGTGGGTTTTCAAGAAGAAAACTGATATGCATGGAAGCTTGGATACTTATAAAGCTATACTTGTAGCAAAGGGTTTCACTCAAACTCAAGGGGTTGATTATGATGAAGCTTTCTCGCCCTTGGCGATGCTAAAGTCTATAAGGATATTGTTTGCCACAGCCGCATATTATGACTATAAGATATGGCAAATGGATGTCAAAACTGCTTTTCTAAATGGGCATCTTGAGGATGATTTCTATAAGGTTTAGCCTAAAGGTTTTGTCGATCCACAACATCAAAATAAAGTATGCAAGTTATTGAAATCAATCTATGGATTGAAGCAAGCTTCTAGAAGTTGGAATCACCGTTTTGATGATGAAGTTAAGAAATTTGGGTTCATCAACAACGCTGATGAAGCTTGTGTGTATAAGAAAGCTAGTGGGAGCATCATTACCTTTCTGGTATTATATGTCGATGACATACTACTATTTGGAAATGACGTTCCAACCTTGGAAGGTGTAAAAGCCTGTCTTGGAAATTGCTTTTCCATTAAGGATCTTGGTGAAGCCGTCTATATTCTGGGATTAAGGGTCTATTGGGATAGATCAAGGAGGTTGATAGGTTTGCATTAAAGTGCATACATTGATAAAATCTTGAAAAAGTTCAAGATGGAAAACTCTAAGAAAGGTTTGGTACCTATTCAAAGAGGAACAATATTGAGTCCTTTTTAATGTCCTAACTCAAAGGTTGAGCAAGACAAAATGAGTGGAATCCCATATGCGTCAGCTATAGGAACCATCATGTATGACATGATATGCACTAGACCGGATGTGTCATGCGCTTTAAGCATGACAAGTAGATATCAACAAAATCCGGGAACTAGCCATTGGATGGCAGTTAAGAGCATGTTGAAATATCTTAGGAGGACTAAAGATATGTTTCTAATATATGGCTTTTGGTAAGGAGGAACTCGTTGTAAAGGGTTACACGGATGCAAGTTTCCAAACTGATTGAGATGATTCTCGATCACAATCAGGATATGTCTTCGTTCTAAATGGTGGTGATGTCTCATGGAAGAGAGCAAAATAAGATGTGGTAGCCTTGTCCACCATTGAATCAGAATACATCGGCGCCTCCTAGGAAGCTCAAGAAGCTGCGTGGATTAGAAAGTTCATTGCCGACCTATGGGTAGTCCGTACCATTCATGATCCTCTAGAAATTTTTTGTGACAACAATGGTGCGATTGCTCAAATCAAGGAACCCCGTGGACATCAAAAGACTAGGCACATTGAGCGGAGATTCAACTACATAAGGGATGAAGTTGAAAAGGGAAAGATATGTATTCACAAGTTCACACTGCTCAAAACATTGCGGATCCACTCACGAAGCTCCTTGAAGGCCGAAGCATGAGTGTCATACTTGCACCTTAGGACTTCGATATTCTAGTGATTGGAATTGATCAAATTTTGTATTTGGATATCAGAACAATTATATTTTGACTCAATCATATGGTTTTGGTTTTGGTCATATTCTTGAGTTATGTTTCATTTTAGCATGTTTAAATCCATGAATAATTTGATTATTCTAAATGTCCGTAGTCGATCATAGTTGTGGGAACAAATATGAAAGTAAGACTATTATGAACTTGGATTGGTAGATATTCATAAGGTAGAAATATAGCAAGGGTTTGCTGCCAAGTTTTATAAATATTTATGGGATAAGTAATGGACTGACCCACCCTCAATTTTACTGCATGGAATCCTTGTGATTTGTGATCTTAAGTAATTTTGAGTAAAGGCGAACATCATAGTATCCTCCGACCTGAGATACATATTGGGTCTTGATATTCACCGACTATTATACTTTGACTTAGTTCTTCGCTGCTCTGAAATATGTCAGTACATAAGGCTAAGCTCATGTATAGTACAAGGTGATAGTGAGAGACGTGTGTAGTCAATAGGGGTTTTGTCCCTCTTATTCGTTGAGAGTTAAATGTCTAAGGCTTGATTAGTCAAATCAACAGAGGATGAGCACTCTGTGTCTCTAGATTTAACATGAAATTTGTGACAAAAGGATAAATGATAGTTTCACCTAAATCGTATTCAAGTAAGGGACTTGAAGGGGATGATGTTATTGAATGGCACTTCGTCATGCGTATTAGGGATAGTAAACCGTTGTTAGGCGGTATTTTCAATTTACATCAATCTTCTATGTATCTTGTGCAAGTGGGAGATTGTTGGGATCGATCTGCCCAAGACACATATTTGAGTTGATGTGGCTAGTACGTCATGATCCAAGTCGGGTCATACCCTTTAACAAGCTAGACAAACGCCACGATATTTATTATTAGATATGATCAAAGTAATAATAATCAACACTTATAATATTTTGAAAATAGGTTTTCTAAATATTTTGCATTAGTGTGTTAAGTAAATTATATGGATAATTTATGTATTGTGAGAAATGTTATTTATTTGGATAAATAACAAGTAAGGTTTAAGGTAAAATAATACAAAATGGGTTTTGAGTTTTGGGGAAAAAAATCCCGTGGGGGGAGGGGGTGGCCCCTCTTCACTCTCTCTCCTCCCTTTGTATTATTCCCAAGGCATGCAAACAAGATTATTGGGAGATCACTTTTCTTGTTTGCATCAACAATTACACCTTCTCACACACACACATTTTCTCTCTACTCTTTCTCTCGGCCGAAAACCAAAAGGAAGAACAAGAGGATAATTTGAAATAAGTGTAAAGGACCCTAGCAACCAAGGTGTTTGTTGATTAGCTTGGAGGGTATACAAGCTTGAGGTTTCCTCCATTAGAAGCTTGTCATTCATTCTCATTTATCTACTTCAAACCCGTAGACTTGATGGTATGTACGTTAACACCCTATGGTTGTGTTTATTGATAGTGTGTAAATCGTATATAGATCCTGGTTTGGGTTTAACATAAACGGGTTTATATGTAATGGTTAACAAGATTTAAAACTTAATTTCCGCTGCGTTTTCCTTAATAAATGATTATTTTGGACATTGATAATCTTGCTAAAACCCAACAGTAATTATGTGTCGATCGGTAATTACTTAGATCGTTGGATGGTCCACGTAACTAGTTCAATTGTGTGGGTTACAAAATATTTGAAAGACGTGATTTTGAAAAACTAAAGTTTTAAGAAGTTTTATTTATAAAACTACAAAATCACCAACGTATAAGACATTTTACAAGTTGCAGTGGTTTCAAATAAATTTCTAAGACATCTTTTAACATAAAAGTATAAGTCTTTAATGTTGTAAAAGGATAACTCAATAATAGTTGAGGTTAATAAAACGGGTTGTGATGCATGAGGATAAGAAAATAAGATAGTAGTAGGCTTTAATAAACAATCTACTTAAATAAAAGAAACTTTATTCATGAGGTAAAATATGCAAAAGATAAGTGATTCAAATTGAAATAATCCAAGGCCAAAAAGAGCCGTTACAAATCATAAATGGGGAAAACGACAAAAATAGTTTAAGATAGAATGAGAAAATCCAAAAAGTCTTCGGAGTTCTTGAGTTGCTTAATTGATATGACTTGAAACACCATGATGAGTTGCATTCATAAGGGTTTAAGTAGTCGAGGTAGATTGCTTGGAAGCTTGAATGGGTTGTACTTGCATAGCAGGGGCTTAAGTAGAGTATGTTTGGTAAAATTGAGCTTGCGGGTGCGGGGTTTTATGGAGTTGGGTTAGGTAAGGTTGACCTTGATTGATGGGAGGAGCTTGAAGGAGGTGGGTTTAATGGATTTGAACTTGGTTAGCATGGGTAAAGTAGTAGGGTGCAATCATAGCTTGAGCTTGATGAGCATGGATGAGTTGAGTGCACGTGTTGCGGAGAGGATTTGGGTCTCCACAATGATAACAAGAACGGGCATTAGGAACACCTGATTGAGCATGTGGGGCAGCTTGTGCATTTGGCGGGACACGACAAGTGTTAGCTAGGTGGTCATAACGATTGCATAGGGTGCATAGTCGGATAGAGGATTGAGTAGAGTGATGATGCTTACACTTGGAACATATTTTTGGTGTTTGCTCTTTTGTTCGGGGGCATTTTGGTTTTGGTTCGGAGGAGGTTGGTTATTGGGTTGGTTAATGGCATAGTTTTGGTGGTTGGCTTTACGCTTGTTGTGGTTGTTGTTGTTGCGGTGATTGTTGTTGTTTGAAGCAGGTTTGGGTTCGCCTTAAGCATCAGAGGATGAGCCAGTTTCGATCTTGTCAGGATTAGGCTTGGAATCCTTTCGGGATAAGGTTCCATCCCTAACATGTCTGTCGGTGGGAAGCCGCTAGGTCCATAGCCTCACCGATGGCTAAGGGGTCACGACTTTCCACAACATCATGAAAAGTTTTTGGTAAACCGCCAATGTATTTATGAAGGTTGCGGTTCTCGGGGGTTACAAGGTGGAGTACGATACGACCAAGTTCACAGAAATGGTTGGAATATATGGAGTTATTGCCACTGATTTTCTTGAACTCCCAAAACTCAGCTTCAAGCCTTTGCAGTTCATGTTCGGGGTAAAACTCTTTCTCCATAGCCACTTTGAGATCCTCCCAAGGCATGGCTACAACCAAATTAGCTCCTTGGTCGGCCTTCAAGGAAATCCACCATGTGATAGCTCGGTCCTCGAAAATGCTCGCAGCGAACTTATTCTGTTTGTCGTCCGGACATTCACAGTGGATGAACACATTCTCCATCTTCTCGAAGCATTGAAGCAACTTGGTGGCATTCTCCTCACCACAAAACAAAGTAGGTTTGGTAGTCAAGAAGTTACGGAAGTCATAACTGTTCGGTGCAGCCGAAGTACCAGATTCGATAGAGTTGAGGCTCTGGATTTGGGTTATGATTTGGGCATAGCAAAAGCAAACTCTTTGGTGATTCTAGCTGCCACGTGGCGATCGTGAGAACTAGATGAATGTTGATGACGACCGGTGTTTATTAGTTAAAACATTCTATGAGGAATAAAGGTAAAAGTTTGTAAGATAGGGGTACATTGCGTAAATACTTATGAGGTGATTTAGTCAATATGATTAATGCGTGATAACTAGATGAGGAGATGAGGTCAGTTTAAAAGTTAAAGTTTATTTGATTAAATTGACTTAATAAACAACTAACGAAACAGAGTTTGTGTGTTGTCCTCCCATGGGCTTTCCATGGTAGTTTGAATGGACCAACGAACTAACGAATAAAACAAGTGAGTTGGACGGCCCATGAGTGTTACATGGCATTATAGCTGTACCAACTAATTAATGAATTATCAAAGCAAGAGAGTTGGACAACCCATGAGCGTTACATGGCATTTCAACTGTACCAACTAAATAACGAACTAACGAAATAAATATGAGTAGTTGGAGTATCCTGTGAACCACTATGTATGATGAACTCCAACAAAAATAACATTCAAAACAAGTTAAGGAATAGATAGTAGGAGTTCCAAAGGATACCCTGGATTTTTCACCCAACAGCCCATTTAAAAATACTTTTAGTTAATAAATATTAAAGTTGTAATAAAGACTATATATAAATAATGATTTGAGGCTGGTCGGCATTTGTGAAATAATAAATTATTATATTTTATTAATAATGTTCTATTTTTAAATAAATATTGTAAATAATAGATAATAGTTAATAAATAATACTATTATATAATACAAAATCTTTTATAAAATACTTGACTTATACTATATTATGTATTTTGAATTAAAATCTTACTAAAATATTTAATATTAAAACATTAATAAATTATAATTACTATTATGTATGTATACTATATTTTAATACATATAAGAAGGGTAAAACTGTTATTTAACAAAAACTCTTAAAAATAAGACATGTACAACTTTAAAAGCATATGTTACAACCACTTACAACAAAATATTGATATGTGAAGATGTGAAGATAGTTTCACGTGTTCCTACCAAAAGTAACTCTTTTAACTTTTTTGAAATATTCAATCTACCCTCACCGTCCAAATACCACTCTCTAATCAACAGTTTAGCATTCAGAGGATCGGATCCGCGTCACTCACCAGCAACCAATCAGCACACCCTCCAACAACCTATATAAACAAACTCCCATGTTATAACAATGACATCAAAGCTTGTTTCCTCTTCAAAAAATTGTTTACACGTTCTCTTATTGGGCGGGGAAAACTGAAAAACCCCAAATCTTCCTCAACCCCCATGCCTACACCCAGCTGTCTTAAATCATATCGCAATTAATTAGTCAGATCTAGGGTTTGCCATGAATACATGTGTGTGTGTGTGTGTGCTGGCCAGCGGAAAGATTGACTGTAGCTTCCGTCTGCATCACAGTTGGACCGAGTACAAGGGTATTCAGGTTACCCCTATGTAGCTCGGTTTCTTAAAAAGCCAGACTATTTAGTGTCTAGACCAGTTGGACGGTTTTCCCAGTTGGGTCGGGTGACATTGTCTTGAACAAGATCTAAGCATAATTAACCTTGTAAAATACCAGATTTGAGGAATCACAGTGGACATGAATACATGAAAAAGGTCGGTTGAAGGTGAAAGAAGAAGAGACAGGTAGATAAAGAAATAGAAAACTAGAATTTTAAATTCAAATGATAAAATTAAATCACAATGACAGTAGCTATAATTCAGAATTTGGGAAAGTGTGAAACTTGTCATTCGCCCTTTTTCTTCTCTTTATAATATTTTTTAAACTGGTTATCTAAATCAATGATTTATATGATTATAGTTTACCTTTTGTTTATAAATGTAGATAGATCAAGTGTATAAACGGTTATAGTTATAATAATATTGTAGGGGTATGGTACTAAAACCCGGTTCTACGACCCTAAATCTATTATGTTTGGCCTATTTTATCGCATGGACTAATACAATGTTATTGGGCCGAGGGGTTTTGTAGAGGTAACCCTAACTGGGCTAGGCCCATTAGGGTACCATGATGGTGGCCATGAGACTCTATATAAGGAGGTATCCACCTCCTTATCATAGGTCATGCTCAATAAGAGCCACCACCACCTTTTTGTGTCTGTGAACAAGAAATCCTCAGGATATCTTAGCAGTCACCTCCACACCCCCGAAACCATTGCAGGTCTCAACATTGCAGGTCGCCGGCGCAGCCGCAGAAGAAGAAGAAGATCAAGACGTGGTTCGTTCATCTCGAAAATCCGTGGAAACATCGTCATGGATCAGGTAAGATTCATTTCGTGCTTCGACGTTGGCGCCATCCGTGGGACGGCAACGAACTGCCCTTCGATCTCCATCACGGCTGTCAGATCTCTCCCAAGAAAAAACGCAGATCTGGAAGTTTACAGAAAAAGGCTTCAAAGCTTGTTCTATTTAAAGCTCAAAAAGATCCATAGATCTAAAAAGATGCTTCCAGATCTGGGCAAGAAGGAAAATCCGTGATTGGAATGATCAGATCTCCGAATCTGTGATGGTTTTAAATCTGCTCCGGGCTTTAGATCTGTCCAGATCTGATTTACAGATCTAGGTCTAGATTACAGACCTGGATTTTAGGTCTAAAGTTGCAAATCTGACTCTTAAATTGCAGATCCGGAAATTACCAGACTTCCGTCGCCATGTACGCACGCCCGTGGGTTCTCACTCCGCAGCCGTGCATGTGCCGCCGCGGAAACCACCATCTGGGTTTTTGCGCAAGAGACCTCCGCCATGCACGCGCACTCGCGAGTCACCACTCTATCGCCGTGCATGCGCGCATCAGGCTACGCGCCAAACTTCAAGGTTGAGAATCCTCCTAATATCCCATATGGCTACGCGCCAAACTTCAAGGTTGGGAATCCTCCTAATATCCCATATGGCTACGCGCCAAACTGCAAGGTTGGGAATCCTCCTAATATCCCATATGGCTACGCGCCAAGGTTGGGAATCCTCCTAATATCCCATATGGCTACGCGCCAAACTTCAAGGTTGGGAATCCTCATAATATCCCATATGGCTACGCGCCAAGGTTGGGAATCCTCCTAATATCCCATATGGCTACGCGCCAAGGTTGGGAATCCTCATAATATCCCATATGGCTACGCGCCAAGGATGGGAATCCTCATAATATCCCATATGGCTACGCGCCAAAACTTCAAGGTTGGGAATCCTCATAATATCCCATATGGCTACGCGCCAAACTTAGGGGTTGGGAATCCTCATACCATATGCTCACGCATCACATATGCTCACGCATATTACACATGCTTACGCATCACATGCTCACACATGTCACAGTCTACACGCACGCGCACGCAACATCTGCGCGTGGCGCATAACACAAAAACAAAGTCTACGCGCACGCGTATGCAACATCTGCACGTGGCGCGTGACATAAAGTAGCTCGTAAGCCGCCTCACGCGCAAGCTCCACTATTATTACAGCTCATAAGACGCCTCGCGCGCAAGCTGTTATTATTCTTACAGCCCGTAAGTCGCCTCACGCGCAGGCTTTATTATTCTCAGCTCATAAGACGCCTCGCGCGCAAGCTGTTATTCTTACAGCCCGTAAGTCGCCTCACGCGCAGGCTTTATTATTCACACAGCTCATAAGACGCCTCGCGCGCAAGCTGTTATTATTCTTACATCCCGAAAGTCGCCTCCCGCGCAGGCTTTATTATTCACACAGCTCATAAGACGCCTCGCGCGCAAGCTGTTATTATTCTTACAGCCCGTAAGTCGCCTCACGCGCAGGCTTTATTATTCACACAGCTCATAAGACGCCTCGCGCGCAAGCTGTTATTATTCTTACAGCCCGTAAGTCGCCTCACGCGCAGGCTTTATTATTCACACAGCTCATAAGACGCCTCGCGCGCAAGCTGTTATTATTCTTACAGCCCGTAAGTCGCCTCACGCGCAGGCTTTATTATTCACACAGCTCATAAGACGCCTCGCGCGCAAGCTGTTATTCTTGCAGCCCGTAAGTCGCCTCACGCGCATGCTTTTATTATTCACAGCTCGTAAGTCGCCTCACGCGCCAGCTCAATTATTATTCTCAAAGCTCATAAGACGCCTCTCGCGCGCAAGCTTTATTACTTTCACAGCTCGTAAGTCGCCTCACGCGCCAGCTCAATTATTATTCTCAAAGCTCTTAAGACGCCTCTCGCGCGCAAGCTTTACTTTCACAGCTCGTAAGTCGCCTCACGCGCCAGCTCAATTATTATTCTCAAAGCTCATAAGACGCCTCACGCGCAGGCTTCATTATTATTATAGCTCGTAAGTCGCTTCTCGCGCCAGCTTCATTATTATTACAGCTCGTAAGTCGCCTCGCGCGCAGGCTGTTATTATTATAGCTCGTAAGTCGCTTCTCGCGCCAGCTTCATTATTATTACAGCTCGTAAGTCGCCTCACGCGCAGGCTTCATTATTATTATAGCTCATAAGTCGCTTCTCGCGCCAGCTTCATTATTATTACAGCTCGTAAGTCGCCTCGCGCGCAGACTTTTATTATTATTATTATAGCTCGTAAGTCGCTTCTCGCGCCAGCTTCATTATTATTACAGCTCGTAAGACGCCTCTCGCGTGCAAGCTTTACTATTCTCATAGCTCGTAAGGCGCCTCACGCGCAGGCTATATCATTCTCAGCTCGTAAGACGCCTCTCGCGCGCAGGCTTTATTATTCTTAGCTCGTAAGTCGCCTCTCTAGCGCAGGCTCTACTATTATAGCTCGTAAACCGCCTCACGCGCAGGCTTCATTATTTTTACAGCTTGTCACCATCATGGGGAAAACCTCCCAAAACTCAGACAATAAAGACAAGGCCAAAGAAAAGGGGAAAAACCGCCTCACACCTTATAAAGTCCAGCGCTCCACCTAGACGCTTGCGCGCCCAGGAGCAACACTGGACTTGGGGGGCTTGTAGGGGTATGGTACTAAAACCCGGTTCTACGACCCTAAATCTATTATGTTTGGCCTATTTTATCGCATGGACTAATACAATGTTATTGGGCCGAGGGGGTTTTGTGGAGGTAACCCTAACTGGGCTAGGCCCATTAGGGTACCATGATGGTGGCCATGAGACTCTATATAAGGAGGTCTCCACCTCCTTATCATAGGTCATGCTCAATAAGAGCCACCACCACCTTTTTGTGTCTGTGAACAAGAAATCCTCAGGATATCTTAGCAGTCACCTCCACACCCCCGAAACCATTGCAGGTCTCAACATTGCAGGTCGCCGGCGTAGCCGCAGAAGAAGATGTAGATCAAGACGTGGTTCGTTCATCTCGAAAATTCGTGGAAACATCGTCATGGATCAGGTAAGATTCATTTCGTGCTTCGACAAATATGTTTTATTTTATGTTGTTTGATGAAGTTAGTAACATAATTTTATATTTTGTAAATCATCAAAATTTGAATTTAGTTATATTGTCATTCCCGTTTTTGAGTTGTAAATATGATTTTATGGGAAATTTAAATTTAATGTCATTAAAATCAAATTTATTTTGTTCAAGAGAAACCGAGAATAATTTTAATTTTAAAAACTTATAAAAGGGAGTATTTTCTTAGTCTGGAATTTATTTTCTTCTATGTCATGATAAGACTAATTTTGATTTTAACTTACAAAGATATACATTACATTTTAAATATATATTTGACATGATATGAATGCAAAGATTTACCACACAAAAGTTTATAATTGACATGATATAAATATTTTACATCATTATAAAATTTAGAAATATTCAAAAAATGTCTTTGCTTTTGTAATAAAGTTATTGTAGTGTACTTTTTCATAAGTTTATAACTTGATTTTCAAAAGAATCTTTATAGCAGCAGTATAGTGGTGTATATTAGTTAACATTTTTCATATATTATTATTAGTATTAAATTAAAAGAATATTTCTTCAATAAAGATACTGAAAACAATACAAACTTGTATACATTAATGTTTAAGCAATGTATACTTATACTACAACTACAAAATTCTGTTTCAATTAAGCATACATGTTCGTCTGGTCTTCTAAGAACTCTATACACCTGTACAATGATTAAATATAAACTAATTTTCGTTGTTCTTGTTTTATTAGTTTATTGGTTATATTTACTTTTTAGTTAGTCTGGATGTGTACTTTATGTTAATATCATGACTCATGTCGAGTTAATAAAGTTTATATATAGCAAAACTACAATGTACATAATAACTTATAAACAACACAAAATCTGGAATGAGTATTTGGTATTGAGTATTGGTACCGTAACGATAGATTGGCATGATGCTTGGTGCCTAATTTTTTCAGAAATCTTGTAACAGGTTTTCAACACCATTATACAACGTAGACATGAATAATTTATAATCAGCGTCGATATCCAATCGATATATTCGAGACATTATTCAGTACTTTTTTTCTAAAAATTTAGTGGCGGTGTTTTTCATCCAAAACACAAATGTTAAATAAAAATTAATTATTGAAAGTAACTTAACATAATTTATTAGTATATATGTTATTATTTATTTGTGTAGTTAGTCACTATGATTTTTCCTGTATTTATATATTATGTAATACATGAAATTTATCGAAGATATTTTTTAGGAAATTATTAGAAATATATTCCCAATAGATTAAACCAAAATTAAGCTTTTGTGTGGTTTTATATTAAATGTTGATGATCAACTATAGTTTGCATCTCCTCCAAATAGTGTTAAATGTAAATGTAAGTGTAAATATAGCACGTCAAATGTCGTGTACTCTACACCAAACTTGTTATCATAAATCAGGGCGGTCTTGAAAATCATTTTAACTTTTTGAGCCGAATGCGCATAAAAAAAACCCCTTTAATAAGAAAAGGTTTTTTTTTGTCGAACTTAGACATTTAAATTATTAAATGGGATTATTGCCTTATTAGTTATGATTTGTGTTGTGCAAAAATTTTGCGTATTAAAATGGGCTCAAATGAATTGGTTAATTGGATTTAAACATTAAAAAATATATATTATTTTAAAAAAAATATGTAAATTTAAAATCAAAGAAAACCCGGGCTTTCCAAGGTGATCGAGCCGGGGATATATCAGTGTATTCGGTTTAACTCAGGTACACCCCTAAATGAGTGTGGGTGAGAACATGTGCATCCTGCACTATAACCCATTTGGTCCCATTTAAATAAACTAGTTATAAGGATCCATGTTTACCCATTGTATACATCAATAGTTGTTCACTCGCACAGTCGACTTCACCTTAGCCTACGTTAATGCGATCATATTAAATGTGTCTTGTACAAATACACATTTATGCATTGCAAGTTATTTTTGGATCCGCTGCATCGCGCGGGTCCCTACTAGTGTGTGTGTGTATATATATATATATATAGTTTTAACCATGATTCCTAAAACGACTAGTTAATGTATCGGTTTTAATAAATTATCAATCAGTGTTTATAATATTTTAAACTAAAAAAAAATAAGTGATTAATTTATTAGTATTTTAACTTATATAAACTATTACAAAAAAAAAAAGAAGAACAACGGGTCTGGAGGGGGCTTGGACCCACGCACTACAACCCAACAATCCATAACCCACACCACCAGCCAACTGGTTTGAGTGGTCAATTGATAATAACTCATAAACGGAAATATATTAGTTGACGAACAAAGGAACCAGTCAAACTATGAACCCTAACAAGATCATTCGACCGATTAACCTTGGGGTTAATGAAGAGGATTGAAAGGCAAACATGACTATACATTTAATAACCTTATACGTTGTTTATAAATTGGATAGTCAGACCCGTCAGGTGCTGTTAAGAACCACATCACGAACGCGACACAGTTACAACGGGAATGCAATTAACCAAAGGGGTTTAGTTTGCGATGCTATAAGGATGTTGCAGTTAGGTTTAACTGAATTATGAATTTCGTTATAATGCATATTGATTAACGAGTGATGTCGGTTTGATATTGTAGTGCACGGTTTTGTCGTCTCGAGTCTTTGTTAGTTATCAGTTTTAACTTATTATTATTTTAATGTAAGGGTATTTATGTAAAAACAAGTAGTCCGTTATGTATAGGCTAATTCGTTAAGGATGTTTAACGAATTAGCTAGTTCCTTATTTGTAACAGTCCATTCGTTAAGGATGTTTAACGAATAGAGAGTAATTAATCTAGCCGATTCGTTATGGGATGTGTACCGAATTGGGTTCCATCGTCTACATACGGCTGTGTTGCCTTACGTAATTTAAAAGTATTGATTTATATATTACCTCGAACCTCTGCTCAATCTCTCTCTCTCTCGATTCAATACTTTGTTTAAACTTAATATTACAACTATCAATTACTATTATAGATATATATATATATATATATATAACTTAGATCATTTCATATAACTAGATCTTAGGATAATCAATCTAATCCGTATATGAATTGATTAAGATATGAGATTTAAGGTATTTACAAGTGGTATCAGAACTTTCTGGTTGTTATATTGCTCTTAGTTAAGGTATTTTGATCAGTAATTTGAAGTTTATTGGTTTATAATCGGTTTAATATAAGTTCTATTGAATTTATTTGAATTAACGATTGGATTTGTTAATTATGGATTGAATTTGTTTTGAATTGTGTTCAGTGTGGATTAATGAAGGTGTATGTGTATTGGTTTGGGTTATTGTGGTTGATTGAGATAAGTTTGGATTGGATCTGAGTTTGTACGAAACAGGGTATCGATTATTTGGAAATTGGTAATCATTTGTTTGGTTAAGGTATACGAGATAAGGATATGTGTGTTCGCCGATTGATTACGAGCAATTTGGCATTTAATTTGGCCGATTCGGTGCTATTTTGAGGTTGTATTACATAAGTGTATTTTGGGTTTTTGAAAACTTTGGATCTAGAAAATTTCCAGATTTCTAGAAATCTGTTTTGAAGATTTGAAGATGGCTTTACTTTGTTATGGCTAATTCATTATACACGTGTCTTAGTTTGTTATCAGTTTCTAACTGATTCATGCCACGTGTAAAGTTTGTTACAACTTAATAACAACCTAGTTCGTTACTCACTTTAGCTAATTCGTGCTCATTGTAGCTAATTCGTGCTCTATGATTCGTCATCGATTCGTCGTTGATTCGTCATTCTGATTCGTCACTAATTTTTCTTTGATTCGTCATTCTGATTCGTCTTTGATTCATCATTCGATTCGTTATTGACTAGTCATTGATTCGTTACTCATTCGTTACACTTAATTCGTTACTAGTTTGTAAAGATACTGTTCCTGATTGGTCATCCCAATTTCATTTAATTCGTTAAGTTACTGTTCCTAATTCTTCATCCATACATCACTTAATTCGTGAATTTACTGTTCCTGATTCGTTACTAAAGTTTCACTTTTAACCCTAAAGTTTGAATTTTGTTGAGTTTGAACATTTTACATAAAATGGCTGGTTTTTATGCGCTGGCATCTCAAAACGTACTGATGCAACAAATGTTACATCTCGATGCGGAAACTGGATCTCATTCAAAATGTCCTCTTTTGATGAAATTCAGTGAATTTGCCAAATGGGAACCACGTTTTCGAGCACATCTTGGTTTTGTGCATCCTAATTGTTCTCATTGTCTTGATGAAGTTTATACAGTTCCAATGCTTGGTAGTGATACTACGGGTTTTACTCCAAAAGCTTTTCTCAATACTCACAAGAATAAAAGAAAGCTTTAGAGATTGAAACTAAAGAATATTCCACGTTAACTATGGCTTTACCCAATAACATATTTCATCAAGTTGGAAGTACTAAAATATGTGCTTTATTGTTTCAACACATTAAGATGAGAAGCATGGGAATCACAGAAGAGAGCAAGAAGGTGATGTTAAAGTTTCACTTTCAAAACTTTAACTTATTAAAGGGTGAGACAGTTGAAGAGATGCTTACTCGTTTTAACCACTTGATAGGTAAAATGAATAAACTGAAGATGGAACCTACCGAATCTAACAAGATTGATATCGTTAATAACTCTTTACCGGGTTCGTATTCAACATTCCTGATGGTGTTGAAAGAAAGTAATTATTTCAAGAATGAAGATTTGACTGCTTCAGAATTCATGAAAAAAGTTGAAGCTAGAGAATATGATCTAAAATGTCAGAAATCGTCAAAAGAAATTCAAGATCCATCTTTTTATAGAGGTAGTATGCCATTAAGTAGCACTACAACTCCCATTACTGCATTTCTTACTCAGAATGCAAACAAGGGATCATCAACTTATGGTGATCCGAATGTATGCTTTACGACATCTGGATTTACTGAAAAACCTGGGGGTTCTTGAGCATATGCTACTGTAAATAACTTTTCTGCACCACCAAATGTGAACATGAAAGAAGCTGAGCAGAATTTTGCTTTTCTTTGTGCTTTCATGACCTCGTATGAGAATTTGGTTGGCAGTAAAATTGCCATGAGTGATCTAACTGATGAAGAACATGACCAAATCGATCCAGATGATTTCGAACTTATGGATCTTAAGTGGAACATGACAATGATTGTGAGAAAAGTGAAGAAATTCATGCAAAGAACTGGTAAAGATCTACCATATTTAAACTAGAGAGTTGGTTGTGATAAATTAAAAGTCAAGTGCTAAAAATGTCAAGAATTTGGCTGTTTTGCCAAAGAGTGTGATAAACCAAAGAAAGAGTATATGGACCGCGAAGCCATAATAGAAGTGTGAAAAAGGGTAATGATGCTGCTGATAAGCCTTCTGGTAGTCAACCTTCTGCTTCAGGATCACAAGCTCTTCATTCTGCAGCTGATGGGACTGATTGGACCCAAAGATTGTTGTGCAACGATAATCAAGCGAACTTGGCTATGTTAGAGATGAATGAAGGATTTCAAGATGCTAGTGGGAATGAGTTGTCATCTGACAATGAAACAGAAACAGATTCTGATGATTCGTGTCATATGCAACCAACTTCTTTCGGTTGCATGGATAAGATTGACGAGGTTAGTTCTTCTTTTTCATCTTCTGTTAAATTAACTGCAAATGTGTCTTCTGTTGATTGTGAAACTATTAAGCCTCGGTTAAAATCGCTGAAAGAGCATAATGACCTAATGGTAAAAGAAATTGCTTCAATTAAGGATACATATAGATAATCACTAGAATCACAAATGAGATCTAGGGAGAAAATAGAAGCATTGTGCATTAGTAACCATGACTTGAAAATCCTTTTGCTGGAAAAGAGGAAGTTGTTGTTAATGAACTCGTTGTTGAGATAAAATCTAAAGTGGTTAAAAATGACAATTTGAATGCCCAATCTTCATCTCATAAACCTCATATTCAAATTAACAAAATCTTTTATGAAAATGCTAAAAAGGTAATCATTGAGGATGTATTTGAACCTGAAGTTGTACACAAAAACCAGGACATTCCAAGTTCAAATCAAGTTTTGTGTGAACCTCATGAATTTGAGGAGGCTGTGTATGGTTAAATTCATCTCAAGTGAAAAAGGAGAAACCGGTTAAGGTTAAGGCTAAGAAATCAGAAAAGCCAAAGATTTCTGATTTCTGATAAGGATTTGATGCGTTTTGTCAATCCTGTTGCTTATAATCCTTCTATTGGTCAAGTGTTTAAGTTGAAAGGGATTAGCAAGGTTTTCACTGAGAAAGACATTCTGCTTAATTTAATCATGCCTTAATTGATTGAATGCGTCTTTCAAAATGAAACTTCCAGGATTCAAGACCTTGAACAAAAGTTTGTGAACTCCCAAACATCAAATGTAGTAGATCCTTTGATAAATGCCAAACAATTGTTAAAATCTACTAAGAACGTTCAATTGTTAAATCAAATGGAACTGACACTTTATAGAGTTTTTCAAATTGTACAAACCTTGATTTCTACATGAAAAAAAATCTTTTACACTTGATGACTTGGACAAAGGGCCCAATGCTGGTGTTTTTTATCAACCTTCTGTCGCACAAGTTTTTGCTAAACCACAACAAGAATGTGTTGACATGAGAACGTTTTTCTCTGTGGTGAACAAGGTCATCTAGTCAGAAATTATGGACTGAAGAAAACTCAAAATCTTCATTCATTTATCAAGGAACAAACCAAACCCATTCCTGTGATTAAGGAGATTTTGAAGAGCAATGTCTTTTGATGATGTAACTCATATCATGTTTTCTGATGTGAATCCTCGCAAGGTAATTCATGTTAATGAAAACTCAAGTAATTTAAAATCCAAATTTGTTCCCATGGAACCTATTTACAAGAATGTGAATACAAATGTAGTTCAAGTTGCATACTTGAGACGAAAGTTGAAACGACTTGTGACTTATTCACAAGCGGCTAAACCACATTTGGATTCACTAAACTTTAAAACTTCATGTGAAACTCAAGAGGTGCCCAAGACTGAGGCCTGGACTTCCTTTTTGAACTGATCATTTTTCATTCGTGTGTAGAGTTCATCCAAGACTGTTTCTGGTGAAAACTGGATAATGGATAGCGATTGCTCTCGTCATATTACCGGTAACATTAACCTCTTAACAAATGTCAAGAATATACAAGGATGGTTTTTTGCTTTTTCGGGTGATTCGGGTGGAATGATTACTAAAGAAGGAGATGTGTCAAATGGGTGTATCACCTTTGAGAAGGTTAATTATTGTGACAAAGTTGATCACAATTTTTTGAGTGTGTCACAAATCTGTGATAAGAAATACACAACCGTATTTAATGATAAGGAGTGCATAATACTTAAATCGGGACACGTCATTCCCGAAGATATGGTAGTTATGCGATCTCCTCGATCAAAAGATATTTATGTGTTAAACATGACTTCTAAGGTATCTACTTCAGTAGAAACGTGTTTTGTCTCGAAGGCAACAGAGAAAGATACGATTCTGTGGCACAAAAGAATGTGTCATATTCACGTCATGAAGATGAATTATCTTATGGCTAATGAATTGGTTGATGGTGTTTCTTTGAAAGATTTTAAATTGACTAACCACTATGTTGCTTGTAAAAAGGGTAAACAGAAGAATAAGTCACACCCTTCTAAGTTAATCAATACCATTGATACTCCACCAGAACGACTTCATATGGATTTTTTTGGTCCTGTGAATCGTGCGAGGATTGCTGGTGATTGGTAATATTTAGTTGTCACTGATGACTATTCAAGATAATCTTCGGTGTTATTTATGAGTTCAAAAGATCAAACACCTATTCTGGTTCAAAATCTAATTACGAAGATCGAATCACTGTATAAACTGAAAGTGAGCCGTATTCGAAGTGATAATGGTACGGAGTTCAAAAGTAATGTATTGGTTTCTTTTGCATTCAGAAAGGAATTCTTCGAGAGTACAGTGCTCCATATGTACCACAACAGAATCATGTTGCAGAAAGAAAAATAGAACATTGATTGAAGCGGCACGAACAATGCTTGCAGATTCTAACCTTCCTGTTCAATTCTGGAACGAGGCTGTGCATACTGCTTGCTACACGGTTAATAATGTTTTGACTGTGAAGAAGCTTCAAAAGACGAGTTATGAGTTTCAGAACAAGAAAAAGCCTAATTTAAAGTATTTGGAGCCTTTTGAGTGTCCTTGTAATATGTTAAAGAAAGACGCGGGAAAATTTGTAGAAAAAACGATTGAAGGTTATATCATAGGTTACGCATCACCTACGAAACGTGTATTTAACTTTACTTCGGGTTATGTAGAGAAGTGGTACCATGTTGATTGTCAACGATACACCACACCTCCTGCAGGTAAAGGACCTGATTGGATGTTCGAGTATGAGAGTTTATTTAACTAATTCACTCAAATAGTTTACCAACAAAGATGAAGACTTGGTTCGTGCTAATTTAGAAGATAAATTCTTTCCTTCAAGATATTTTGGTTCTAAATATGATGAAGCTCCAAAGATATTCTTCCTGATACATCTTATGTGATTTCTATGTCGTCGGATGATGGTCATTTTGTTGATTCCTCCTCGGCTCCATTTCCTGAAACACATGAGATTGGTGAATCGTCTCTTGATGCTGAGGAGAATCAAACTAATTTAACAGACAATGTTGTTGTGTTTGAGAATCCTACTCTTCGGATTCATTTTTATCATCCACAGGACAACATCATTGGTGATCTTGATGTAGGTGTGCAAACACGTCATCATGTTTCTACTTCGAATAGTGCTAACATATTGTGTGCGTATGCCGATATGCATACATCGGGAATCATGAATCTCGCAAAAAACACTTGCTTTCTATCTCAAGTGGAACCAACGGATGTTCGTATGGCACTTGATGATCCATATTGGATAGAAGCGATCCAAGAAGAGTTGCAACAGTTTAACCGACAAGGTGTATGGGATCTAATTGACAAACCCGTTAGAGTTAAGAAACCAATTCCTACAAAATGGGTATTTAAGTGCAAGAAAGACGATCGTGGGGTTATCGTCAGAAACAAAGCAAGATTAGTTCAAGGCTTTCATCAGCAAGAAGGCATAGATTACATGGAAGTACATGCTCAAGTTGCACGATTGGAGGCTATACGAATATTTTTGGCGTATGCGGCTTTCAAAAACATTAAGGTTTATCAAATGGATGTTAAAAGTACATTTCTCAATGGGGAACTTCATGAAGAAGTGTTTGTTTTGCAGCCTCCTGGTTTTAAAGATCCAGATTATCCGGACCGTGTTTATCGATTGAACAAGGCCCTTTATGGTCTACACCAAGCCCCGAGAGCTAGGTACGACACTCTTGCTAACCATCTTACTGATAATGGCTTCAAGGGAGGAACTATGGAATGCACTCCCCTTTACAAGAACGTTGGTGATGATCTGCTCCTTGTACAAATATATGTCAATGATATTATATTTGGTTCAACAAATGACAAGCTTTGTAAGGAATTTGAGAAGGTGATGCAGACGAAGTTTGAAATGAGCTCGATGGGGTAGATGAATTTCTTCTTAGGGTTCCAGGTTCATCAGTCTAATACGGGAATCTTCATTCATCAGACGAAATATATGAACTATGTCTTGAGCCGATTCAAGATAACTGCAGGAAAAATCCCTTCGACGTCTCTTCCTGTGGGTCACAATTTTTCACAAGAAGAATTGGAGGATACCATAAATCCAACCCTTTACCGAGCGATGATAGGTTCATTAATGTATTTAACTACTTCTCCACCTGACATAATGTTTTTGCAGTTTGTTTGTGTGCCAGGTACCAATCAAGTCTTCGAATGAGTCATCTGGTGGCGGTTAAACATATACTTCACTATCTGAGGGACAATCCTGACACCGGGTTATGGTATCCCAAGGATGATAAATTCACTGTGTTTTCCGATTCGGATAATGGAGGATGCAAGATCGATTTAAATCGACTACAGCGGGTTGTTACATTTAGGAAGCCGTCTTGTTTCCTGACAGTGTAAGAAGCAGACAACGGTCTCCACTTCACCAGCGGAAGAAGAATATGTGCCAACCTCGAGTTACTGTTCACAGGTTCATTGGATCCAGCAACACTTGCGGGATTAGGTTTGAAGTTTCTTACTACTCCCATCGTTATTTATATCTCTGCTGCTATATGTATCACCAAAAATCTCATGCAACACTCAAAGACTAAGATATCGAAATTTGATATCATTTTATATGGGATTGCTTTGAAAAGAAATTAATTGATATTGAGAAAGTGCCCAAAGATTTTCAAAAAGTTGATCTGTTTACCAAAGCATTTGACAAAACACGTTTTAACTTTCTGATTGATTCAAATGGATTAAAAAATCTTGTTGATATCCTGAAACAAGGATAATTATCTTTATTTTCCTTTTGTTTATTTTTCTTTCATTTATTTTTATGTTTTGGGTTTTGGGGGTGAAAATGAAAAATACAAAAATATTGTGATTGTGTATGTATAGAGAAAAACCAAAAACATTGAAATTTTGAAAAATACAGAAATATTGTAGTTCTTATTTAATATAATTTGAAAATTCAAAAACATTAAAAAGTCCGAAAAGACAAAAAAGATTATGTTTTTGTATGTAAAGAGAAAAACCAAAAAGATTTTTACACTCTTTCGCTTAAAATTATGCCAATTTCTCGTATTTGAAGGGCGTATATGTGTATATGTTTGGTCCTGATATTTACTTGTGGATGT
Source organism: Bidens hawaiensis (assembly GCF_021521415.1). Classification (NCBI taxonomy): domain Eukaryota; kingdom Viridiplantae; phylum Streptophyta; class Magnoliopsida; order Asterales; family Asteraceae; genus Bidens; species Bidens hawaiensis. The sequence goes on along the minus strand of NW_027501170.1, from coordinate 25,505 downwards.
TCGGGATAGCCATTTACCTGATAAAGGATAGTAGTTAGGGCTACTGTTGTGCGTCTTTATTTAATTCTCTCGCTGAAAATTATGTCGGTTATTTAAGTTTGTGGAACATGCTTGCATGATTTGGTCCTGTTATCTACTTGTAGATGTACACGATAGCCATTAATCTATAGATTGAAATTGACTGGGGCGATTTAATTTATCTTTATGCTCCTCAAATATGAGTTATGAAGCAAAAAAGTGAAAATGATAGTACATTGATCATCTAGTCCCATATCCAGAAAAAAAATAAGCTTAAAAGGCTGAGTGCTTAATTGAATTGGTGCATTGATAGGTCTTAAACAAGCCGTTGGGGGTAAAGTATGTGATATAAACATAAAGAAACGCCAAATTGAAAGAGGTGTTAGTCTCTACCTAAAATCTCGGTAATGATGGCAGGAATGTAATAGCATATCATCCTCAAGCCTTATGTTTGCCTGATCACCAAAAACAATAATTTTGAATAAAAAGAATTCGGGTTCTGGACACTGTGAGTCATTATGCGGCTTAATCATCTGGGCATTCATAAGCATGAATATTTCAAAAGCCTTTAGAGCAAGCCCAAAGTCATTAAACTTGATCACTATTGTACATCGTACAAATTGAATTACTGACTTGATCAAAATCCGCTGTTAGTCATACATTGTTCCTCCCTTGTGTGCGTCTTAATACCAATAAGAAACGGACCCCATGGGACATAATGTATGTAAGCCTTGTCGATCCTGTTTATATCGCTGAATCACTATGTCGTTACCCACACTACTAGTGTCGAGAAGAAGGTTAACGACTTGCTAATTTAGGAAATCACAATAGTTATTTTAATGGCGGAAACACTAACACACTAAATGTTGCTTACAAGACACAAAGATAACAAACACACACTGTAACTCAAAATATTTCCATTGATATAATATGTCAAATACAATAAGAAATTAAATAGGGTTCAGAATGGAGTGTTTTATCCGTACGAGATAAAGACCACCTTCACAATCAATATCAGGTGAACGGTCTAGGTGTCTTATGTTGTGTCATAGGTGTGACCTAAATTATTCCTTTTATTGGCCTGCCCTGACACATGACATTCCATATCTGGAAACCCTAATCATCCGTAGTTAATTAAAGCTATTACAATAAATGCTAATTGTAAAACAAGTCTTTGGGAAAGCTTTGTGGCATGTATCATTGTCGAGCAGACTTGGTAACCTTGAAGTGTGCTGGTAAACAGTTCTCCGGGCAGAGTTTACTTAGAATATTTTCCAAAGAAAATATTCACTTAGCAGACTTTAGTCCTCTTGACCATATCAAACTTTGCTCGATATAGTCTCACTAGCACACTTGTTCTTCAGGAATCCCTTCAACTCTTTGTTAATAATAACTTATTAAGCAAATCAAAGTGTGCTGGTAACACTGTAGCTTTGCTATGAGTTGAACCTTGCTCGGCAGAAGTCTTTTAACTTGTTTCTTGATCAACTTCCTTGAACCTTGCTGGGAACACTGTTTATTATGAACAAACCTTGCTAGATTTGGTTTTAGCTAAGGGTTTGTTATGAAAAAAAACCTTGCTTGACATGAAGAACTACCCTGCTAGACAATGTGAATCTTGCTCGGTTTAACACTTAAGAGGAGTTCTAGAAGATAACTTTGCCCGGAACGCAAAATACCTTGCCAGGATAAGCAAAACCTTGTTGGGAGGTCTTAACTTGATCGGAGTCCATACTTAGAAATCTCTTGAGAGGTTGAGAAGTTTCCAATCTTCCTTTAGCTATTTTGTCATCCCAACAATCTCCTCCTAGATTGGAACAACCTCAGTTGTACCAAAACACCTCTATGGTTACATATACTTAGCTAAAATACACATCAAATTTCAAAAGATATTACATATCGTAATCAAAAACAAATATTACAAGTTAGAAATTTTGTCCCTTGGATATTACAAAGCAAACCTAAGCTATAAAAATAATCTTCATCTCCGCTTCAGGCTTCTTGTATTCTAGCCAACTTGACACTTGATGTACTTTCCTTGAAGAGAAATAAATGGTGTGGTTTGGATGATCAGTATGAACACTCCATCTTATTATATCATTGAGATCTTCCACATGCAGGAATTTCAACTCAGTATCCTCCTTTATTATGCCCATAGCCCGTCCATCAGAGTTTCTGAGAATGAAGGATCCATCTTTATCATTAACATCAACACTCGCAATCCTTCCATTTCTTTGGACTTCACAATTTGTCCTTGTCATCTACTGTAACGATTCCGACGAAACCCGGTATACCCTAACCGGTAGACAATAGTTACGTCATATTTAATGTCGGGTACATAAGTTACCATAGTAATTATACGAGAATACATGGTTCACTGTATTGATTGTACGTGAATATATAATTCATCGTATTGAATATGCGATCAATCGATCGATAGTTATTGTAATCCGAACGAATCGAGGGTTCAATTATAGACGATATCTATAATATTTAGTGATTTTACAAAGCATTAATGCTTCGGGATAAGTGAATTAAAGCACAGAAAAAGAATTTCGATTTAATGGTACGTCGGTACATTAAACGAAACCTTTAATACCAAACCGAGCAAGAGACGATCGATCAAGCCGAAAAAGATGCGCAATAATTAATAATATGATGTTTTAAGTTAATAAATGTCATGGTTTAAGTTTTTAAAGTTTTTAAATCGGTTTTATATAAATTTCATTTTTTAAGCCAAAAACGACCGTTTTAGCCTCGTTTTAAGCCGAATTAAACATTTAACCAAAAAACGAAATGAACCAGATTATCCAAAACATTATCCAGATTGCCGAAATCCGAACATGTGGCCAAGAATGGAGAAATGGGTCCCACCCCACCCCCCTATCTTAACCGATCGGACCCAAAGGGGGATTAAACCCCATTCATTTCTTTTTTCCATCAAACTCTTGCAACATCCATCAATCATCTCCAAAGTATGATTCAAAAACCGAGAGTTCTAGCAAGAAAAACGAGGTAATGATCGAGTTATGTACGTGTTCATCTTCGTTTCTTGAGTTTGTTTGCAAGAAAATGAGGTTTCAAAGATGAAAACTGATTCTTGCATGATCAAGTGATGTATACGGGTTATACAAGGGATCTTGGTCCAAGAAAGGAGTTAAACGAACCAAGAACGAATTTTTACGGTTTAAATCTTTGTTTTTGAATCATAACCGAAACTATAGTGTAAGAGGCTTGATCGTGAGTGTAACTTGCTTGGTATTGTGGTATGTTAGTTGTAGGTTCTGTGTTTAGTGGTAGATAAGGCGGAAAGACGAGTTTGTAGCTTGTAGTGGCGGAAAACGAAAGGTATATTCGGTTATGTTCGGTTTTGGAGTTTTTGGACAGTTTGTGGTAGATTTAGAGTTAGGTAATGAAATTTGACAGAGGTGTTAAAATAAATAAGAGTTCTGTGAATTTTTGGTAATTTTTGGACAAAGGATGAATATTTGGTGAATTTAATGCTCGGTTTTGGCCAAAAATGGTGAAAAATAGTTAAATAACATGAAAAATTCTGGAAAATTTCATATGAGCTTATTATATCATGTATATGTCACACACAAAATTTTAGGTCAGTTGGAGAAGTCTAAGTAGGCTTTTCGGTTAAACGAGTTCTAGGGCTTTCTAGCTTGGTTTTAGTGAAAATGGCATGTAAAAAGAGATTTTGGTTCTGGAAAACTTACAGGGGACTATGTGTATGGCAGGGGACATCCAGGAAAAAATTGGGATTTTTCTAAGGCCGTTTGGTATTTACGACATATTTAGTGTTTAAATGGTGTTTAAAAATAGATAAATAAATTTTAAATATAAAAATTAATTCTGGAATTATTTTTATAAAATTCCCCACTGTCAAAAACTGATTTGTGCAAAATTTCAAGATCCGAGAATAAACGGATAATTATTTGTGCAAAAACAAACTTTTAAGGTTTAAAACGCGTAAACCGGTAAAGTTCGCCTAAACGAACTGACTGGTGTATAAAAACCCTAAAAATGAACTATTTTCTTTTAATTGAGTTAAACAAGTAAAAATAAATCATCCGCATATAATTCGGATGATTCAGGTAATTTTTAACCGATTTAACAGTTTCCTGTACGCTAATGACGGAAACGGGTCCCGCGGCCAATCGGGGCGTCTAAACCGAGCTATAATTTCACATCTTTAATTAAATTATCAGTCAACCACTACTTTCGGGTCGTTTGTGACCAAACTCATTTTTGAAACGTAAAAACGGATAACCGTGCTAGGCACGCAAAACGAGAAAAACGACTAATAGTAATTGTGACCATGGAACTCTAAACGATATCACAATCTGAGTCCGGGGAAGTGTTTCTGGGTTAACATTGCCCCCCGGAATGGGTACAGTACTGGGTTAACAGTGTCCTCAGATGTACCGGTTAACACGGTTAAAGATTATATAAACAATAATTGTATAATAACGATCGTAGGGATCATATTACAAGATTTGGACGTGTTAGTTGATAATGATTGTTGTTACCTGCTTGCATGTGCTAAGGTGAGTTTCACGAGCCCCTTTTTCTGAATTGTTTCAAATATTTTCCCGGGGCGGAAGCATGTTACTATTGAAATGTTTAAGTACATACTGAACGCATGGATTTGCGTGTGTTTATAATTATATGATTGTACAGGAATCGTACGGAATGGGTACAGTACTGGGTTAACAGTGCCCCCAGATGTTCTTAAAAGTGTTTCTGGGTTAACGTTGCCCCCGGAATGGGTACAGTACTGGGTTAACAGTGTCCCCAGATGTCCAAAGAGGTGTTTCTGGGTTAACATTGCCCCCGAAAAGGGTACAGTACTGGGTTAACAGTGTCCTCAGATAATATTATATTATGATATTGATTTTATCAAGGTTTACTCAAATTGTGAAACTCACCAACTATTCGTAGTTGACCCGTTTTCTCACATGCTTTTCAGGTACCATTTAGATGAAATGATTGCTTACGTGCTAAGTGCTTGATGTGTGTAAGATTTGCGTACGGGATGTTAGGATTTATTTTAATAAATAGAATTATGTATCGTATGGTATGATGTGTGTATCACCTAGACGGTAATGAAATACGAGATAATGTAATTTGAAGTATATTAATGTATTCAGTTTTCTTTATAAACAATGTGGTTGATATCAGAGGTGTCTGTTGCACCCCGTTTACGTTTCCGCTGCGGTTACGAGGTGTTACAGAACTTGGTATCAGAGCCATTGGTTATAAAAGAATTAGGATGTCTTTAAAAGATACCAAAAATATAACCAGTAGCTCAAGTATTATAGGATCTGAATATCAACTAATAATTTATAGTGACGAGATCTGGATGAACTTGGATGGACAAGTGAGTTATTATGGTCCGGAACATAATAACAGACTTGTCCGCACGAGGGAACTCAGGGGAAGTCACGGGGAACATTAATAGGTAAAAATGGCAACATATGTGTAAAGTATATAATATTATTTATGCGTGCTAATGTGTATATTTATATGTACGTATCTTGTGGGTACATGTATTGAGAAATAGGACCCGGATAGGAACCAGGGGATGAAATAATAAAAAGTACCGAGGATGCTGAAATTTCTAGAGCATCGGTTGGTGATAAGCCTGACTTATCGGGCCATAGTTACGATATTACCAAGTTAGATCTCCCGTTTGACATTAACCAGAAATATCTAGTAACCGTCACTCCCAACCAAAATTGATAAATCCTTTACCCTACCAACACCGGTACCGTATATCCTAATAACCCCCTATGTTCACCCGCACCGCCGACCCTCACGTACGGACGGATCTGTACCTGAACCCATTCCTATTCCATTAAAGTAAAAAAAAAAATAAATAAATATATAAATAAATAAATAAATAAATAAATAAAATAAAATAAAATAATAATAATAATAATAAATTTGATAATGAATGAGCAGATAAAAATAATATATATAGAAATATATATGTGTATTTCTCACTCTCAAACATACGAGACATACCACCTCCAGTTCGAGAATTACCGATTTTAGCGAACCTAGAACGCCTGAGGACATTGACTGAGCAAGTGATAGAGTTTCCCATAATAGTAATTGATAATATTTGAAGGCAACCCATGTTGCGCGATTACCTTGAACCTTGCAACTCCCTATGTTATCCTTACATCCGTTAGATGCCTATACCCATGTATACTCGAATAGAATGATTACCTATACACAAAGAGGTGTTGGAATCATTATAGCATAATTGGTTGTTCGTTCGTAGGTGGTATACCGTGTATGTCGGATATACAAATAGACACGGATATTATGACTCCGTGGTACGTAATCGTTTGGTGCTCACGGTGAGCATGTATCGGTTGTGCTGACATGCAGAAGGATATTGAAATCAAGCATATTAAGCATTAATCTTTGTTGAGAAAGATCTATATGTCAGTTGGTGACAAGGGTTATGAAACATATTTAAACGTTAACCGACGTCAGGTTAAGTCCTTATGATATTATATTTGTGGGACATATATACTAAATACTGGTATGTGTAATGTGTATGATAATATTTGGTGTGTATGTGTACCTACTGTTATGATTGAGCTGGTAACGAGCTATACGGTGAGATTAGTATTGATTACTGCGTACGGGATGAGTACGGCAGAATGACATAAAAAGAGTAACTCCAATGATGGAGATTGTTATGATTCAGTTGATTGCTCAAAGATAGCAGATGATGATACCGAGTGTCGTATCACAGATCACTGCTAGTGTTGATGCAAATGTGATCACAGAATTATAGATCGAACAATCACATGATTACGAATATTTCAATCCTTAGTGGTATTACTAAGAGTGATAATGTCCCACCGAATACTATTATGACTACAAGTAATAGTTATAAACTAAACATGAATAGTAGTCGTAATGAATTAGATCCGGTATGAGGGATATGTTTGTTGGTTGTGTTAAGGAAATTTTTAATAGTTTACTGATGGTAGAGGGAGGAATAGATTAGCGAGTGGATAGAACAAATCGAAATGGTTAAGGATATTGGTAAGAGTCTAGAACATTGTGTAGTAAAATGTGCTACAGATATGTTGGTAGATTATGTCGTATCGTGATGGAACACGATGGTACAAAATTATAGTTAGAAAATTATTACTCTGAGGACATGGTCGGAATTTAAAATTCTTGTGCTAGAGCACTTTTATTCAAGTAATTAAGTTCAGAGATTGGAAACTGAGCTATGGAAAATAGAAATGTTGTGTGCTGATCACTTAGAACACGCTAATAGTTTGAAGGAATTGTCATGTCTGGTAACATGGCTAATTACTTCTGTAACTAAGCGAAGTGAGTGCTATATTGGGGACTAACTCCATCGATAAGGAGTATAGTCAATCCTGTAAAATATACAACCTTTGGAAGGATTGTGTCACAAGCCAGCATTTATATATTTAACTCTATGGGAAGCGGACTGGAAGGACGTTAGGTGAGACGTCGAGTGTTAAAGAAGAGAAATGATAAAGGTATAGTGCAAGATAGGCTTTTGAATAAGTAGGTATGTCCTACAACCCAGAATTATACTAAGACTAGTTCTGGTGTGAAAACATGAACCGCATGAAGGGTCCTTCCCTAAATGTGGAAAATATGGTTATCGGCAGGAAGAAGAATGTCGAGTGATAGTAGGCCACAGGTGTGGTAAAGATGGACGTAATGCCCCAATTGTAGAACCAATTGAAGCCATGTGAACCGGCAACCCCAACCCATTCGTGTACAACCACTCCGAACCCAACAACTTCAATAACAATCCATCCAAAGAAATCAAATTATGCCAAACAGTTGTACTTGCTATGAATGTGGCAGTACAGAACGTTTCAAGAGAAATTGCCCAAAGTTGAACCAAGGTGTCGTTGGAAGATGAACCTCCTGACAAGCATCAACCTCTGATCAAGCAAGGAGCCGTGCTTTTGTGAGTAATTCAAATAAAGCACGTCATGATCCAAAGGTGGTTTAAGTACGTTGTAGTTTTAAATCAATAGACTTCAGCGATATTTTTACGGTCGTCGATAGAAGTTAGTTCCTGTTAACCTCCTATCATTTGGAAAGATACCGATTAGTGAAACTATAGAACCCTATATTGTAGAATCGCTAACGGTAAACCCCTAATGGTTAACTAAATTGTTCGGAATTGTCCTATTATTCTGAATGATTAACCTTTCCTTATTGACCTACTACCAGTAAAGTTAAGAAGTTTTGACGTGATAGTTAGCATGGATTGGCTAACTCAACATGAAGCTGAAATCAAATATGAAAAGAAGATGATTAGAAGCTCTCCTTCGGACGATGAAGCGATTAGATACAGAGAAAAGTGTACGGTATTATGTTACCACTCTAATCTCATCTTGAGATGTTATAATATTTACGACAAGAAGACGTGGTGTATTTAACAAACGTGATTGCCACAGATTTAAAAGAAAACATATAGAAGATATCCCGGTGGTACGCGAATTTCCACAAGTTCTCCCAGAAGAACTTCCTGGATTACCGCCAACCCGACAGGTCCAATTCAGAATCGATATAATACCTCAAGCTGGCCTTGTTGCTAAAGCACCTTACCGACTTGCACCAACTGAAATGCAAGAATTAATGGATAAGGTTTTATGCGACCTAGTTAGTCACCATGGGGTGCACCAGTGTTATTTGGGAAATGAAGGACGGAAGTGTTAGGATATGTATTGATTAGGGAAAATTGAATAAAGTGACAATCAAGAATAGGTATTCACTTCTTCGAAGTAAATGATCTGTTTAACCAACTGCAAGGGGCGATTTATTTTTAAAAAATTGATCTTAAATATAGTTATCACCAAATGAAAAATCCAACAAGAGGACGTTGCAACAACAGCGTTTCGGACTCGCTACGGCCATTATGAATTCTTAGTTATGCCTTTCGGGTTAAGTGGGCTGACCAAATTAGGTTTTGGAAATTATATAACGGTTGAAATTCTCGAAGGAGCGAGTTTAGGCAATAATTCAATAGTGGGAAGAGGTAGAAGTGAAATGTGAAAATTTCTCTAAGTCCCTCTTTTATACCTTTTTGAAAGTGGGTTTTAAATACATTTTGTCTTTTAGTGGGAAAAAGCTGTCAAGCAGTCAAAATATCCAAGTAAATATCTTCCCTTTACCTTGTTCGATAAAGCATATTTTACAAACCTTGCTCGCAAAAGTTTACTCACAAAGTTTGCTAGGTAAAAGTCATTTACAAAGCTTGCTCGTTCCAAAATTGTTCAGATATTTAAATGTATTAAAAATAATCCTAAGTGAATAAAATGAAGGTAGCTTTTTGGGATGAGAAATTGCCTAAAGGAAGATTGGAAACTTCTCAACCCCTCAAGAAACTGCTTAGTATGGACTCCGAGCAAGCTCAGACCTCCCAAAAAGGTTTTACTTATCCTAGCAAGGTATTTTGCCTTTCGGGAAAAGTTATCTTATAGAAATCCTCTTAAGTGTAAAGCCGAGCAAGGTTCACTTTGTCTAGCAAGGTAGTTCTTCAAGTCAAGCAAGATTTGTTTTCCTAGCAAACCCTTGGCTAAAACCACGCTAAAGTCAAATCTAGCAAGGTTCATTCTTGATAAACAGTGTTCCAGGCAAGGTTGAAGAATGTTGATAAAGAAACAAGTTAACTCTTTTACCGAGAAAGGTTCAACTCCTAGCAAAGCTACAGTGTCACCAGCACACTTTGAATTGCTGAATAAGTTATCATAAACAAAGAGTTGAAGGGATTCCTGAAAAACAAGTTTGCTAGTGGGATTATATCGAGAAAATTTTGATATAGTGAAGAGGATTGAAGTTTGCTAAATATTCTAAGTAAAGTCTGCCCGGAGAACTATTTACTAGCAAACTTCATGGTTACCCGATCTGCTCGACAAAGTTACATGCTGCAAACTTTACCCGAAGACCTGTTTTACACTTAGAATATTTTTGTAATATGTTTTATTATTATGTATCATTGATTTGGGTTTATAGAAGGAATGACAGATGTCAGGGGCAACCTTATAAAAGGAATAATTTAGGGCACGCCTAAATAACTTTTTGATAGATGACAGATACTACCTAGTATTGATTGTGACGGCTGTCATTATCTCGTACGGACAAAACATTCCATTCTGAAACCCTAATCGATTTCCTTTTATATTTGACATATTATATATCAATGGAAATCTTTTTAGTTACAATGTGTATTTGTTACATTTGTGTCTTGTTAGCAACATTTAGTGTGTTAGTGATTCCGCCATTAACATAACTATTGGTCTTTCCTAATTTCGCAAGTCGTGAACCTTCTTGTCGACACTAATAGTGTGGGTTACGACATAGTGATTGAGCGATATAATCGGGATCGAGAAGTGGTATCAGAGATGGTTTTGCTATTTGGGTGAAGAACTGTTGCTGATTAAAGTTGATTATTGCTGATTTGAAGAAAATGAATGATGGCAACTGACCACTGTTTCATTGATTTGTAACGTCAGTTGCTCTGTTTTTCATTTCTTAGATCTAAAATTTGTTTGAGGTTTTAAAGTATTTTCTCTTCTAGATCTTCATTTCTTTGTTATTATCTTGCTCAAATCTGTCCAGATATATCAGATCTGAGGAATTTTTCCACATATCTGAGTATTTAGAAAATTTTATTTGATTTTTTGTTTTAATATTTGTCAAGTTTTCTTTATTGTCCAAAATATTTTATAAAACACCAAAACGATGTCTGGATACGATGAGAAAGAAGTTGTCTACTAACAAAATTCCAATGTTGTACGGACAGGAGAACTATATTAAATGGAAAGTGCTATTCGAAGCTGTTTTCTGTTACAATGATGTGGAAATGTGCATTTCGATCAAGAATGGACCTTATGTGCTTGATGGAACAAACAACAATCCTGTTGTTGAAGCAAGAATGAAGAAGGTTGATGACAGAACTTTAGCCATGCTAAATTTGGGACTGTCTTGGGAAATTTTGACAAAGGTTGCTCACCACACAACAACCAAAGCCATGTATGATGCCCTCTAGAGATGTTTGAAGGAATTACTGAAGTAAAGAATACCAAGAAAGAAAGGTTGAAGCAAAAACTTGACCGGTTCAAGTATAAAGATGGTGAAAGACTGAAGTCTGTCCCGGAAAGATTCTTGACTATTATCAATGTAATCAGGACAACTGATTATGTTTTGACTGATTCTGATCTGAATACTAAGTTGCTCTCATCCTTGTCAAAGGAATGGTACACTTCTAGCAAGTTCATAAGGCAGAAACCAAACTTTGAACAACTGAAGTTCGATGATGTGATTTGCTTTTTACAAGCAACAGAGATTGAAAATGAGATGATCAAGGAAGATAAGCCCTGCATTCAAATGACCAATGCACTAATTTCTCCAATGGGAAACTTATCAACCAAGAATCAACAGCAAATTCACATCATTGAAGAACCTATTGAGCATAGTGTTGATACCCGAAGAAACTTTGTTACTGGAACTTCAAACAATCAAGGTGGACAATCCAAATTCAATGTCTAATTAATTTATGATAATGACTCTTCATCTGTGGCTAGTGGGCATGCACCATATGGTGGTGGTAATGTTGGTCATGGAAACGTATATTAAGCTTTGTTCTCTATGTTCACTGATTCTTATAATGCTTTTGTGGCAAAGAACATGATCCACACTAGTGTTGTTCAAGAAGATCTTGAGCAAATTGATGTTGATGACCTAGAAGACATGGATCTTAAGCGGCAAGCAACAATGTTGGCACTAAGAAGCAAGAGATTGTACAACAGGAATGGCAGATCATTAGTTTCAGGACCAAATGATAGAATTGGATTTGACAAATCCAAGGCTATCTGTTACAATTGTCAAGCACCTGGTCATTTTGCTAGGGAATGCAATCTACCTAAGCAATTCAACAACAATCAAGGCCAGCAGTACCAGCCAAGAACTGAGAACTAGTTTCTGAATCATAACCAAGGTCAACAAAGAAACTTCAACAACAATTATCACAATAACAACAACAGTTACAAAAACCAGCAACCTCAGAACCATCAACAAGTTGTTTCACAAAACCAGAATTATCAAAGAATTAACAATCAAAACCCTCCACAAGCTCCTACAAACAACAACATAAACAATGTCAACAATACTGCAAAAAATCAAGGAAATGTGGCAGTGACAACTAAACAGCAAGAAGGAGACTTTGATTAGAGTGATCATGCAAATGAGATTGAAAAGGCAAATGTTGCATTTATATCCAAAATTGATAATGAAGCTGAATCATGTAACAACTGGGACTTTTCATAATTAAAATATATATTATTACCTGACCCTTTTATTTTTATATATTCGGGAAACTTTATCAATCAAAATCATCGTGTTGTTCGAGTTATTTACTATTATTTTAATATTATTGTAAAATACTTGGTTAATTATTATAACAACTTTAAACTGTGTATAATTTTAACCCCTCTCCTTACTTAAACCTTCTTTGGTATCCATGTCCATAGTTCAGGGACCATATAGCAATTTCCGTATTATTATTATATTATAACCTATTCTGGACCCGTTTACCCAAGATCCGACCCACATTCTAACACAAATTGAGAACCCATTTAGTATAACTTGAGCAATAAGCTATTATGATCAAAATTAATTCATGATTCGTTGACCTCTTACCATAAGCGACTCCACCGACGTAATTGTTTAGGAAAATAGGATCTGGAGTATATATAATCGATCGCTCTTGAGTCGGTTTAGCCCTAATTTGTAAAATCTATATAAACAATGATCATAAATCAATTAAAATCACCACCATCACCTCTTAGCCGTCGCCATCAAAACCCCTCTAATCAATTGGACTTTAGTAGATGTTTGATAGTCTATTCGCCTCTATTTCTGGCCGCCCTTTTGTTCGTCGGATTCAACCCATCAAACGACAGTAGACGAGGTAATTAATTAGTGTATTTTGATCGCCGTTGTTAGATTAGCAAAAGCCTTATCATATAATTTGGTAACATTAATCAGATTGATCGATTTGATTGTTAGGGTTTATACAAAAAATCAGATTGTTGACGCTTCTGTTTATAATTAATCGGAGTTGACTTATAACGAACATCGCTGGTTGCCCAGCTGGTTAAGCCATGAGACTTGTAGGGGGCAGGTCGCGGGTTCGACCCCCTGCCACCCCGATATTTTAGATTTTTTTGTTATTTTTCATTTTAAATCTTTTTATTAAGTATAGTAATAATAATAATGATTGAATAAGATTATTTTATTTAAAACCAACTAAAGAACTTGTGTTTTTCTCGCACCTTTCGTCCGTGGATGTACGTATATGTAGACATATATGTATATATACGTATATATATATAATACCACGAAAACAAATATTATGAGTTAATATATACATCAAATATACTTTATATATACAAATATGTTAATATAATTTAACAAACTAATAATATTTTAAAATATGTATTTTACTTGTATAAAATATAATAAAATATTATAATATATTTATAATATACTTTTAAATGGATTAATAAACAAATAATATTTTAAAGATGGGTTTTACTTATATAATATTTTTATATAATTTAATAAACTAATAATTGTTTTCATATAATATCTTTAAAAATATTATATTATGCATGATTAAAAAGGATATAATATTAATAATTATAATTATCGAGTTCTCATAAATCGTCTAGTTCATTAACTTAGCGTATCCGTATTTCTCTTTTTCCTTATTAGGCTTATCGTCAACGCGTGATTTCCGCGAATCATCATTCTTAATATTCTCTTTTCACTTTTGTTCGTCTATCGAGGTGAGTACCACATTCCCCCTTTTTACTCGTTTTCATACTGTTTTGGGGACATATGCGTAAATTACTTTTACATACATACTTATACTCAAAACTGCAACTTTGTCTTATGTGTTAACAACTTATACCTTACTTGTTTATGTGCTTATTTGCTTTGTATGCTTTCGCATTCAGAGAGGTCCAACATAATCTCAGTCTAGTATGATCATACGCCAGTCGTTATAGCCTTTGTGCTTCTCGACATCTCAGCTATACTTTCTCATTTGGTTAATTTGTTATTCTCATATGACTTGTTGCAAATACTTATTTGTATACTATACTATACTATATGTACACTTAAACTGGTGTGTTGCTCACTCAACATGTGTTGTTGACAAAATTTTATTTTATACGCATATGCAGGTTGGTGAAGACTTAGTGAAGACTTTAGTTAGAAGAATATTTAATCAAGAAGTATAAAAATTTGTATTGTTGTATAAATTATGTACTTGTTTGTATTTTGATTTATTTGAAAATTGAATTCAATTAATAGATATTGTCATTTAAATATTGCATGATAGTAACCTTTGAAAAGCTATGAGCAATCAGTCCGCCCCGGTATTTCCACCGTAGGTTGGGGTGTGACAAATCATCCATATCTCAGGTACATTCAAACTCAAAAATTGAATTACTTGAAATGATTGATTCATTAAGAATGATAGTTGGTAAGCTTGAGAGTGATTGTTTCATGAAACAAAGTATTATCAATGTGTTTGAAGCCAGTGATGCGACTTATGAAGAAAGAATCAAAAGTCTTGAGCAGGATTGCATAGACAGTTATAAAAAACAGTCAAGGTATGCGACTGAGATTGATGGGTTGAAGAAGATGGTTATTGAAGAAAAGGTAAAGAATACCACTCTTCAAGTTGAAAATGATTTCTTGAAAAATTTTGTTTTAACTGGAAACATCTGTGGAGAGCAGAAAAGAATTAAAGAAGAAGACAAATATAAGAAAGTTCCTCCACCTTTCAACAACAACTATTCATTAAAGGTTGACAAAGAAAAGATAAATGCACATATCAACTAGTTTAGAGATGTTTTCAAAGATAAAGATGAATTCCTTGAAAATTACAAGATGGTAGAAGTAAATGAAGAAGATGAGTTTGTGTTAAACGAAAAGAAGATTAATGAAAATTCTGTTGGTATTCAAGTCTCAGAGGATGACTTGGATGAGGATTTCTTGGACAGAGATGACTTGAGTGAATCAAGTGATCAACTCTCAATTGAAAGTGGCAATTCAAATCCAACAAGCAAGATCCCATTGTTGCCAAAAATTACATCTAAAATGAGAAAACATCATGAACAGATGAGAAGAGAACATGTGTCATTTGACATTTGTGAAAGATCAAAGGGTTCAAAGATTAGCTATAATGCAGTAAGACCTCCAAGCAAAGAAGCATTCAAGATGAAAACAGTTAAGATCAAGAAGACGAGAAAAGAAACTGTTACAAGTGAACAGTTGATTCCAATTTATCCTGTGTTTTCAAGCCAAGAATTGTCTGATGTTGTTGAAGTTGAAAAAATGGAAGAATATGAGAGAAGACAAGCCAAATTTAAAGCAAGTATTGATGATGAGCAAATCAATTTAGAAAGAATAACTTTTTTAAAGAGCAAAGCTGAAAGGCTAGACATCAAAATTGAAGAGTTTGTGCCATTTTCAATGGACTTTGATGGTATCAAGAATCAAAGGACCATTGGAATTGAACCCCTTAGGCCAAGTGAGAGATTCAAGAAGGGGAAGGCAAGGGAAAGTATGAAGGGAAAAGTTTGGTGTAAGAAGTGTGATGTGTATGGACATCATACTGGTTCATGTAATGAAATATTCACTTTTAAACCATTTCATGTTCCAGACACTTTCATGTTTGGACAATATTTTGGTCTTTACAAAATGAAGTATGATGAATACCTTGGTAAAGGAAAGAAGTCTGTTGATCAAGTTGTGAACAATGTTACAGACCAGGGAAAGAAGAAAGCTGAAATAGTTGAAAGGGAAGTCAAGAAAACTGTGGTTCAACCAGAAATGAAAAAGACCTCACCTATCAGAATTGTTCCTAAAAAAGACTCCAAGTCTGTGAAGTCTGATGAATCTGATAGATCACCAAGAAAAGAAAAGAAGGGAAAACCAGTTGTGAACACAAAGAAGAATCCAAGAGGGCTAAATGGTAATGAGAAGTTTTTGTTGAAGCATGGTTATGAACCACTAGGGTTACTATGGGAACCAAGGAGTGAAGTTCAAGTGTCAATGGAAAAACATGAGACCTTTGAAACAATTGAGAAAGATTATGTGGTTCAAGAATTCAAAAGTATCATTTCATATGTGAAAATATCAATCGACAGTGGATATCGATGTACATAAAATTATACATCTTTTTAGCATCAAATTATACATCTTTTTAGCATCAAAATAATCGTAAAAAATGCAAATTCAGGTAAACCCAAGCCTCAAATGAAGAAACAAGCGAAAAGATATAGAAAAATGGAAGAAAACACAAGAAAAACAAGTAACACGCCCTCGTGCTTCAAGAAACACGCCCCTATGCTTTTGAACACAAGAAAAGACAAAAATCGACAACAAAAGACAAACACTGAAGGCAAAAGCACAGGGTCATGGTCACCCTCAGATAAGACAAAAAGGATTTACGCACATGTCAATAAAAAACACGAGGGCATGCCTCAGAAGCACACCCCTGTGGTGAGTCATCATGTACGATCTGACAACATGCAACTGGGACACGTGGACACGGGGCCGTTCCTCATAAAGCACGGGGCCGTGCTCCTTCCTCCAGACAAGCTATAAATAGTGGAGCATGTTGCACTCATTTGGTGTGCTTGAAGAAGGTTTCTAACCGGGTTTCTCTTATAAAAACACCCACATTACACTCATATTGAAGATGCTGTGATGAGTTTGAAGACTTGGAGGTTATTAGCATCATCCATCACCATCAAAATCATTATAATCCATCATCATCATTAAGAAGGGAGATTCATCCACATTTGGTTAGATTGTTTTAGTTTAATCATGTGTTTGTTATTATCATCTTTTTTTTTTATTTTTTACAACAATGCTCATTATGAGCTAAACTCCATTCACCAACTAAAACTATGAAGAAGCTTTGTTTTACTTGATTATTATGTGAAACATGTGGTTTAGTTTGGTAAAGTACATGGTAATTTTGCAATTATCCATTGATGAAGAAATGTTTTATCACATTAATCCAATACATCAAGGTTGATGATTTAAAATTGTGACACCCCACATTTTCACGTTAACTTTGTTAACCCAAACTTTATTGTCTTACACGTCATGCATAACATTTACACGAGTCAATAACAAGTCACACACATTAGTCCATCAGTACGCATTGGTAATTAATGTCGAATCAAATATGTTTAAATAAATCAGATACAATTGTTATTTGTTAGACGATTTTGTGCGTTAAACTTGGTACATTATGCTCTCTTAACATGCTATTAGTTATTATAGAGAAATAATACCTAAATAATATGTTTATAATATTATATATGTGAAATTACATGCTAAATGATTATGTGTTTAGTTCATAGTTTGTTTCATGAAATTATGATCGATTGCACGTAATTTGTATTTTTTCAGCTTTTATAAAATAGTTATAACAATAATATTAATGAGTCTTTATTTTTATTAGTTTTAGTTATTATTTTATTCATAACGATTCGTTATAACCCGACTTGGTGTTACAGTTGCTCGTTTATGTCAACACTCAATTAATAAGGGACTATTCTTGTAAATGTCGATTAAAACAATATTAAAATAAAATACCCAACCCTAATTTCCCCCAAACCGTCAATCTACAGCTGCTCACCCACTCTCACGATTCCAAACCACCAAAAAACCCTAATCATCTTCAATTCAACCACAATTCTTGCAATTGGTGGTGCCTTTGAGTGAATCTCATCATTTCTTTCACTAGTTGGTAAGTTTTATGCATTGACTTCATGTTTTGATGAGTTATTGTGAAACCCTTGATGTTAAATCTCTGTAATATTGATTATTATGATGTTAATTGATTAATTAGGACCCTAGAGATGACATAAGAATGTTAGTGTTAGAATTTTGATGACAACAGTTAGCTGACAGATTCGTCCTCATTTATTGTTTGGTCTGTAATTTGATGATAATTGATTGTTATTGATCTATTCTTGATTCTAGGATATCTTATTCTGAGTCTCGTTTACAGAAGGGTAAATTTTATAAATTTTGAATGAGTTTTGAGTAGTTTTTATGATTTTAAAAAAAACATAAGTCAAATCTGCTTTTGGGAGTTATATTCTGGTCTTTCTTTCTGACACCATAACTCTCTAATCACAAAACCAAATGGGTTGGTTTCACTTCTGAAATTTTGTATTATGAGTTTAGAAGGAATCCCAATTGGATTTTCATAATTTGGATAAATGAGTTAAGAGAACCATGAAACTACTTTTTGTTGCGCAATCTGTTGAACTGTTGGTACCTACCTGCAATGATTGAATTATTGTGAGTTTTGTATGAATGAGAAAAATATAACAAAATTTCTTTGAGAAACCTAATTCATATATACTACTGTGGTAAATTCTGTAGAAATTATTTCTATGTTTTTCTTAGTGAATAAAATCCGTTGGTACATACTATAATTTGTCTTGTTAACTGCTTGATCAAAATAAGAATTATATGAAAATTGCTTGATGGTTTGATCCCGATGTGACATAGGATGCGTGCTAGAACAACCTAAAACTATTGACATTAATTGTAATCACCAATGAGTAATTGGGTCAAGTTTCTGTTTGTGTGTGAGTCCATACGTGGGTCTAATAGTCATGTGTTGTTGAACACACTCTCGTCACTTAAACACTTGTACTAGGTAACAGTTAGCGAGTCAAGTGCATCCTTTTGGTTTTGAGAAAAGTCATTTACACGCGATACCAGGTGAGTTCATACTTTTTCCTAATTTTTTTTCTAGAGAGGAAACACAAAACTATTTTCGTATACTGGTATTCTGGACTGAAAACACAACACATTTGCCTTACTTGTTTTCAGGGAGAAAACACAAACTACTTTCTGATACATGTTTTCGGGGAGAAAACACAAACTTACTTATATACAGGTTTCTGGAGGAAAACACAACGACTCGTTTTAGATTTTTCATAATTTCTTATATATCACAAGTTTATACTAGATGCCTTTATATCACTTAAAGTCCTTACATTACTTTGAACATAAAGGATAGGATCGCGGGGATATATTGAGTACTACTACTGGGTTTGACAAACCCCACTTGGGCTAGCCGCTCTAGAACGGCTGTGATGTCGTAAAACGAGTGTTATATTTACCTAACTTTTATACGCCGGTGTTGGTGATAGACCTGGTAAGAAGGCATACATACAGTCATCTTCGGTTCAACCGTCTAGTAGCTTGTAAATGGGTTAGCTACCCTGATATATTTTGAAATGTGCTAAATCTACTTATTCATATTACATTTATCATTTTCTTTTTTTTAACTTATGAACTCACCAACCATGTGTTGACACTTGAGTATTGATACTTTCACAGGTCGCTATGAACACACCAACACGCTTGCCGATTTCCAGGAGAATACCGACAGCAGACGCAACAACAACCTGATGGTGCAAAGAAGTGTTTTCAGTGTGGTAATGAGGATCACATTATGAATGATTGTCCTCGGCTAAACCAAAATAACGGTGACAATAACAATGACGATGGACATGGAAACGATAATGGCACGGGTTCAAGAGGAAGAGCCTTTCTGATTGATGGGCGCAACTAAATGAATTTCCATTAATTTCCTAGTAAGCTTCTTCTAAACGACTATTTCAGATCAATCATACTCTTTTACTTGATACCGGTGCTAATTGGTGGTTTTTCCTTCACCAGTAGTTACTTGATACTATCTCAGGACTTCAGTCTCATTATAAAACTTATTTGCAATGGGAAAAATAGAATATTTTATTTTTAAAGAGTGTGTTGCCCACTCTAATTTGACCATACTTAACCCAATACTAGCGAGACCATTTGATTTTCGAGCCTAAAATCCTTTCAACAAGGGGATGATGTGACATCCAAATTTTTTTTTATGACAACAATAAATTTTCGGGATGAAAATTCTTTCAACAAGGAGATGATGTGACACCCACACATTTTCACGTTAACTTTGTTAACCCAAACTTTGTTATCTTACACGTCATGCAAAACATTTACACGAGTCAATAACAAGTCACACACATTAGTCCATCAGTACACGTTGGTAATTAATGTCGAATCAAATATGTTTAAATAATTCGGATACAATTGTTATTTGTTAGACGATTTTATGTGTTAAACTTGGTACCTTATGCTCTCTTAACATGCTATTAGTTATTATATAGAAATAATACCTCAATAATATGTTAATAATATTATCTATGTGAAATTACATGCTAAATGATTATGTGTTTAGTTCATAGTTTGTTTTATGAAATTATGATCGATTGCGCGTAATTTGTATGTTTTCAGCTTTTATAAAATAGTTCTAACAATAATATCAATGAGGCTTTATTTTTTTTAGTTTGAGTTATTATTTTATTCATAAAAATTCGTTATAACCGGATTTGGTGTTACAGTTGCTCGTTTATGTCAAAAGTCATTTAATAAGGGACTATTCATGTAAATGTCGATTAAAACGATATTAAAATAAAATTACCCAACCCTAACTTCCCCCAAATCGTCGATCTATAGCTGCTCACCCTCTCTCATGATTCCAAACCACCAACAAACCCTAATCATCTTCAATTCAACCTCAATTCTTGCAATTGGTGGTGTCTTTGAGTGAATCTCATCATTCCTTTCACTAGTTGGTAAGTTTTATGCATTGACTTCATGTTTTGATGAGTTATTGTGAAACCCTTGATGTTAAATCTCTGTAATATTGATTATTATGATGTTAATTGATGAATTAGAACCCTAGAGATGACATAAACATGGTAGGGTTTGAGTTTTGATGACAACAGTTAGCTAACAGATTCGTTCTCATTTATTGTTTGGTCTATAATTCTATGATAATTGATTATTATTGATCTATTATTGATTCTAGTATATCTTATTCTGAGTCTAGTTTCTAGAATGATAAATTTTATAATTTTTGAATAAGTTTTGGATAGTTTTTATGATTTTACAAAAACGTATGTCAAAGCTGCTTCGGGGAGTTATATTCTGGTCTGTCTTCCTGACACCATAACTCCCTAATCACAAAACCAAATGGGTTGGTTTCAATTCTGGAATTTACTATTATGAGTTTAGAAGGAAACTCAATTGGATTTGCATTATTTGGATAAATGAGTTAAGAGAACCATGAAACTACGTTTTGTTGCACAATCTGCTGAACTGTTGGTACCTACCTGTAATGACTGAATTGCTGTGAGTTTTGTATGCATGAGAAAAATATAATAAAATTTGTTTGAGAAACCTAATTCATATATACTACTGTGTTAAATTCAGTAGAAATTATTT
Source organism: Bidens hawaiensis (assembly GCF_021521415.1). NCBI lineage: Eukaryota > Viridiplantae > Streptophyta > Magnoliopsida > Asterales > Asteraceae > Bidens > Bidens hawaiensis. Next base: position 4,052 of record NW_027501170.1, on the reverse strand, counting down.
CTATGATTTTTTTAGTGAATAAAATCCATTTGTCCATACTATAATTTGTCTTGTTAACTGCTTGATCAGAATATGAATTATATGAAAATTGCTTGATGGTTTGATCCCGTTGTGACATAGGATGCATGCTAGAACAACCTAAAACTATTGACATTAATTGTAATCACCAATGAGTAATGGGTCAAGTTTTTTTTTTTGTGTGTGAGTCCATACGTGGGTCCAAAAGTCATGTGTTGTTGAACACACTCTATGACTTAAACACTTGTACTAGGTAATAGTTAGCGAGTCAAGTGCATCCTTTTGGTTTTGAGAAAAGTCATTTACACGTGATACCAGGTGAGTTCATACTTTTTCCTAATTGTTTTCTACAGAGAAAAAACAAAACTATTTTCGTATACTGGTATTCTGGACTGAAAGCACAACACATTTGCCTAACTAGTTTTCAGGGAGAAAACACAAACTACTTTCTGATACACGTTTTCGGGGAGAAAACACGAACTTACTTATGTACAGGCTTCTGGAGGAAAACACAACGACTCGTTTTAGGTTTTCCATAATTTCTTATATATTACAAGTTTATACTAGATGCCTTTATATCACTTAAAGTCCTTACGTTACTTTGAACAGATAGGATGGGATCGCGGGGTTATATTGAGTAGAACTACTGGGTTTGAAAAACCCCACTCGGGCTAGTCGCTCTAGCACGGCTGTGATGTCGTAAAACGAGTGTTATATTTACCTAACTTTTATACGCCAGTGTTGGTGATAGACCTGGTAAGAAGGCCTACATACAGTCAGCTTCGGTTCAACCGTCTAGTAGCTTGTAAATGGGTTAGCTACCCTGATATATTTTGAAATGTGCTAAATCTACTTAATAATATTACATTTATCATTTTATTTGTTTTAACTTATGAACTCACCAACCATGTGTTGACACTTGAGTATTGATACTTTCCCAGGCCTCTAGGTAGTGTTAGGGAGAACGCAACACGCTTTCTTGGAGTTTTCATTATTGCATGAACTTGTATTTTAGATTGTTTTACAGTTGATGGGTTGTGCATGTTTAATCACGTAGTTACCATTTTAAACCGTTTTTCTTTACGCTTCCGCAACACTTTTAAACTGTTTGGTTTGGATTATGTTTTCTCATGTTTGAATGAGAATTAAATAAATCTTTTGAATATTTTAATTTGGGTTGATGGTATAACGAGTGAGCTAGATCCTGGTATGTCACACGCCTCACGGTAAAACTCCGTTAGTCGAAATTTGAGGTTGTGACAGATTGGTATCAGATCCATTGGTTATAGTGAACTAGGTTCATTTTTCAGAAACCGATCTATGACCTTTTCAAAGCTCAACAACAGTTTTCAAAGGTGTCAACCCGTCAATACATTGTTTTCATGCTTCGCATTACATACTTACATAGCATTCACATACACAATGTCACCATCCCTAGTTGATAAGATATCTTTCTACTTGCTACTTCGCGTCTTGCTTCACTTCATGTTATGTCTTTGATGCCTCCCCCAATCCAGGAGAGACATATTCCACCCCTAGTAAATTGTTTACGAAGTATACGAGGATCCATCTTACATTAGTGTTCATAGAACCCCAATTGAGAACAAGTTACCCCTTCCTCTGCTTTTGGATTACCTCATTAACGTTAACTGCCTCTGTTCATGAAGGCATAATGGAAGGACATAACACCCACTGTAAGATAAATTGACGATTATGGTCCGAAACGTAATCGTGAATCTATAGGTACATTGGTGTGGGATGGGATTCTGTTATGTAAACACTTTTCTAAAACCAAATTTCTTAAAACTTTAAACTCTGTTATCTAAAGATACAGATCTGACCCAAACATAAAACTCATGATTACTGATGACTTCACCTGAATACTTTGTAATCAGAATTACGATTTATTTAATGAGAATTATGATAACTAAAATTTTCTGAAGCCGTGTTTAGGAATCACTCGTTTACTTAATGTATGCGTATTTAATGATTATATCTTTGATATTTTCTCATTATGGTATATTGTGAATGAAGGATTTCATGGCTAGACGTGGCGGCATTAACATGACTCAATAACAACTTACGGCATTGATCAACGACTGAGTGAATGAGGCCCTTGCGGATTTTCAGACTGCAAACCCCAGAGGTCCCCCAATTAATCCACCCGTGTGTACTTTTAAAGCATTCATGGACTGTAAGCCTCACATGTTCAATGGAGCTAATGGTGCTGTGAGTCTCCTTCGCTGGTTTGAAAAGACAGAGTCTGCATTTGCGATGTGTAAATGTCCTCAAGATGATTGGGTCAAGTTTGCTTCTGGCACCCTAGAAGATGCTGCATTAACCTGGTGGAATACTCAAGTTCAGATGATGGGCCTAGAGGTAGCCAACGCAACACCATGGAATGACTTTAAAGATTTGTTGCGAGAGGAATATTTCCCTCGTGATGAAATTCAGAAACTAGAAACCAAATAATGGAATCTCAAGATGGAGGGATCGGAGATCGAATCTTATACTAATCGTTCCCATGAGTTAGAAACTTTATGTACTAACATAGCGACCCCTGCCTACAAACGCGTGGAAAGGTACCTCAATGGTTTGTCCCCATAGATTCAAAGCATGGTGACTTCTTCAAACTTCGGAACGATCCAGGAAGCTATCCGGTTGGCACACAAGCTTACTGAGCAAGAAATTCAGCAAGGTACACTACCGAAGAAGAATGCACATGTTTCCACTCCAGCAAATAACAAGCGCAAGTGGGAAAACAATCAGAACAAGATTTCAAGCTATATTTAACCACAACCACAACAATTAAAGAAGTTTGACAACAACTGTACCTTCAACCAACAACAAACAACAAATCAGGGTTAAGGCGGATATCAAGGTAATCGTCCTAAGTACGATAAGTGAAACCTCCATCATCATGGTGTGTGTAATATGAGTCAATGTGGGCGTTGTGGCAAAAGAGGACTGTTGGAATTACGTATGCCCGAGACACATATTTATATTAATGTGGCTAACTGTGTTTGATCCAAGTCGGGTCATACCCAATAACAAGCTAGACAACACCAAATGTATTCTTTTGATGATTTTGATCATTTAAACGAATACCGAACACTACGCGTTTAGAAAATTGGTTTTCTAAACAAACACACTTGAGGATTTAAATAAATTATTTGGATAATTTGTTTATATAAATTAATTATTTAATTGGTTAAATAATTATATATATATGTATGTACATTTTATATAAGTGAGTTTTATAAAATGAATGGAGATGGAGATGTTTTAAATGTTAAAACAAAATAACAAAAAAAAAAAAAAAAAAAAAAAAAAAATCAAAACCGGCCACCCATGTGGGTGGAAGGTTTGGTCCCATTTAAAACTTTGTCCTTTTGTGTTGACCCCTTCTCCAATCACAAGACATGCAAAATGGTTCCTCTCTCCTTTTTCAATACATGCAAGTTAGTTATTATTTTGAAATTGGTTCAAGAAAACAACTAACTCTCCCTCACTCTCTCTTAATTCTCACGGCCACTTTGGCTTTTTGGGAGAGCTTGGTAAGCTAATTTTGGTGTTCAAGAATCCTAGCAAATAACTTGGTGTTGTTGCAAAAGGCTTGGGGTATCACTCTCTTGAGGTTTTCTTCTTTGGAGGCTTGCCTTTCATCCATCATCCCCTTCAACAACCTACATCTTCCTATAAGGTATAAGGAGGTACATTTACATTTTGTGAGCATATTGTTCTTGTAATATTGATCCTTGTTCATTGGGTTTTAATTTTAACATAATGGTATGTTCATAACAAGATTTATAATCTAAGCTTCCGTTGCGTTTTCTTGTTAAAATGGTTAACTTGATTCTTTGATAAGCTTGTATAAAACCCAACAATGGCATCAAGAGCCGGTTACAAGGACTTATGCTCCTTGCATGTTCATAAATTTCGGGTTTTTCATGGGTGAAAAAGGGGTCCGAAATTTTGGTGGATTTTACCCCTCATGGTTTTGTAAGATCTTGACATGCATGCAAAGATCTTAG